>NW_007047431.1:98240-206594 GCF_000164805.1 Carlito syrichta
AAAAAAAAAAAATATATATATATATATATATATATATAATAAATAAATAAATATTCACTAGATTCTGTGCTCAAAAAAATTAAATAAATAAATAAGCATTCAGTAAATTCTGTGCTACTTCGCTAATACAGAATAAGATTATAGCATCTAACATTTTGCACTTGGTAAAATCTTATATTTAAAAAACAGTTGTTTTCAAAACTAAATGCCTTTTAGAAAAGCATAAGTGAACTAAAGTCTTCCAATTGCTACTCATTCTCTTCTTTCTTCCAATTTTCTAGCTTCAAAATAACTTATTTAATTAAATTTTCTAGCTTTAATAAACCTTATTTAATCATTTCATTCTTTTTTATGGCTGAATAGTATTCCAGACTGCATACATACTACATTTTCATTATCCACTGATCAGTTGTTGGACATTTAGGTTAATTCCACATCTTTACAATTGTGAACTATGCTGCAATAAACATGCAAATACAGGTGTCTTTTTTATATAATGACAGCTGTTCCTTTGGGCAGACATTTAGTAGTGAATTGCTGGGTCAAATGGTAGATCTACTTTTAGTTCACTGAGAAATCTCCATGCTGAGTTCCCTAGAGGTTGTGGTAATTTACACTCTCACCAACAGTGTATAAGTGTTCCCTTTTCACTGCAAAACCTGTTTAATTAATATGGACTTAGGGATCATGAATTTTGGAGGTAATAAATATCGTTATTAATACTTCATTCAAGAAAAATCTAAAAATGTTTAGCAGCATGATGAAGAGTGTAGGGAAAATTCTGAGTTAAATAAAAATACAAAGTATTTTGATACTGGGAACGCAAGTCTTATTAAAGTTTTATAAATCATGGGCCTCCAATTAAGACAGATTGATTCCTCATGATAATGAAGTCTGACAAAGGCAAAACCAAAAACCAACCAGTCAAATGAATAAATAAAGCCAAAAATAAACAAAACAAAAAAGCATAAGTACAACTAATGATTCATTAAGTATCCAGTTAATGAAGGTAAATGATTTCCTCTCAAAAGAAAAATGTGTTCAGTAATATCATCAAAGAAATGAGAAATAACGCAAATGTTGTCTTAAGGAAGTCTTTTAGCTTAGCACCCCTTCTAAACAAAGCAGCAATGAGTTTGGACCCAGAAAACCAAAATAAAACATTCTGGCTTAAGTAGCCTACCTTCTCACATACTAAGTTTACACCAAACAACTCAATTTATGAGCCAGCTTCTTTGGTCAAATGTTTTGTCTCAGAATGCAAAAGTATTACGCCAACATCAGAAAGTGATTTGGGCCCTTTGCCCACGAACATAGGTCCTTCCTTAGGTCTTGATTAACACTTGTACCTTGATGGTGTTGAAAACTAGAATTTATTGAGCAAAGTCACAACATCTTAAACATACTATCTTTTTCTAGTAGGCACAAGAAATCTCTCTTTGGAGAATGTTTAGACATCAGTGCAGCAGATATTAATGAAATATAAACTGAAAGAGGAACAAGACGGAAGTTTTAGTTTCAAACACTATTATTTTCAATACAGAAATTTCAGAAAAGTTATTAGATTGTAAGGAGATTTGAAATCATATCATAAAATGAAATGTGGTAGAAACTAAAAGAAAAGATAAGAAATCAGAAAAAATTAGCATCTATTTATTTAGCCACTTACTGATACAATAACTTTCTCCACACTACTTACTTCTCTGAGCCTCCATGTGTAAAATGGAATACCCTACCTATCTCACTGCATAATTGTAGAATTAGATCCTGAGTTGTAAAAGAGGAATGTGCCTGAAATATTAAAGAAGCATAGAGCCATGTTGCAAACTAGACTCAAAAAACCCCCTTACTTCCACCTGTTATTCCCAATGTTGACCTTTTCTTTGGAAGGCCTAAGGTCCAAAACTTTTGCGCCATCAATTCCCCCTCCTCTCACATCATATATGAAATACAGCAGGAAATCTTGTAGTCTCTGTAGTCAAAACACATTCCAAATCCCATCACCATTTCTTGCCTGTACTATCACATGAGCTCACAACTGGTTTCTTTGCTTCAAGTCTGTTTTGCTTCAGTCTCTTCTCAGACTCATCAGAAAGTGTCAGATCACGTTACTCCTTTACTCTTAACTCTCCTATGGCTTCCCATTTCACTAAGAGTCAAAATCTTATAATATAAGGTTATGCGATTTATGTCTCTTAGCCCCACTCTATCCTCATTTTTCTGATCCCTCACTCCTGCTGGTATGAGCTCTTTTTTTTTTTTTTTTTTAAGAGACGGTGTCTCTTTCTGTCCCCTAGGCTGGAGTGCATGGTCATAGTTCACTGCAGCCTCAAACTCCTATGCTCAAGTTATCTTTCCCCCTCAGTCTCCTGAGTAGCTAGGCTACCACATCCAGCTAACTTTTTTTGGTGTTTGTGGAGATGGGTTCTTGTTGACCAGGCTGGTCTCAAGCTCATGGCCTGAAGTGATCCTCCCACTTAGGCCTCTCAAAATAATGGGATTACAGGAGTGAGTCATCATGCCTGGTCCTCTGATCTCATTTTAATACTACTTTCTTCCTTGTTTATTTAAGCTCCAGCCTTCAACTGTTTCTTCTGCCTGAGACCCACGTCCCTCATCTGCCTGGCTCACTCCCTAACCTCCTACCAACCTTTGTTCAAATGTCTCCTTCTTCCTGAGGACTTCCTTGTCCTCTTTATTTAAATTGCAGCATGCCTACCAAATATACACATATGCATACATTCCTTTCCTTCTTCCCTGTTATTTTTCACTTTAGCATTTATCACTATTCCTCTTGATTCTTTTTACCACTAGAATGTAAGCTCCATGTGAACAAGGATTCTTATCTATTTGTTCACTACTGAATTCCCAGTGCCTAGAACAATGTCTGGTACTTAACATATAAATTAATGAATTAGTGAATGAAAGAATTCTCATTGTGGGCAGATCTGGGATGAAAACCTAGCCTCTGCATTTACTAGCTCTTTTGCTTAAAATCCTTTAACATTCTGTAAAATGAAAATGATGTTAATATTGTATCTCATGAATGGTTTTGAGATATAACAGATTAAAACATACAAAATGGTTAGAATGGTACCTAGAACATATTAATCACCTGATATTAACCATTTTCCTATAAAGAACTGTGTAAAAACATAGTATTTTCATGATTTAAAAAATGCTATCCTAATAGACAAGAGGTACAAAAAGGAGCTGTTCTAGAGGGAAGAAAAAAGTCCTAAAATGTATATGTGGGCAAGGTAGAACAATTAAAGGAAAAAGCCAAAGAAGTCTTGGAAGCACAAACTACCCACACAGTTTTCTGAGAATTTCATTTCACCTTCCAGTAAAAAGGCTGACAGATAAAAACATCAAAGAGAGAAATAGTATCACTTATTCATTCACTTAAGTTTCATTTACTTTTATGAATGTACTGTTTGCCATGGATAATATACATTAAGAATACAGGCCAGGCTGGGCATAGCTCATGTCTATATCCCCAGCACTTTGGAAGGCCAAAGCAAGAGGACTGCTTGAGCCCAGGAGTTCAAGACCAGTCTGGGCAATATAGTGAGACCCCCATCTCTACAAAAAAAATAAAAACTAAACAGGCGTGGTGGTTTACACCTGTAGTCCTAGCTACTCAGGAGGCTGAGGAAGGAGGATGTCTTGAGCCCAGGAGGTCAAGGTTACCGTGAGCTATGACTGCACCAGTGCACACCAGCCTGGGCAACAGAGCAAGACCCTCTCTCTTAAAAAAACAAAAAAAAAATGGAAGGAAGGAAGGGAAAGAAGGAAGAAGACAGTACTACAGGAACAGTTCTAGTTAAAAAGAATATTATCTTAACTAGAAATTACATAGTATCGACCACTATATTTTACTTCATGTTGCTTAAATACTTCTATAATTCAAGACTTTTGAGATAGTGACTTAAAAAAAAATCCCCAAAACCACATCAGAAAATTAGTCACTTAGATTACATATGTGTCTAATATAAAGGTATCAAAAATTTAATATAGTGTCACTAGAGTACTATACATGCCCAAATTGGAGGCCAGGTTTTTGTTTTTGACAATTATTTTCAGAGAAGAGGAAGAAATCATATGATGAACTCCTTATGAAGTCTGTCACATTACTGGACTTCTCTCAATTCCTCTATTTTGAACAACAACGTTTTCTTTGAGGGAAAACACATAAGTAGAAACCACCTTATAAGTACTAATTTTGGCTGCATATAGAGAATCAGTTATAAAAAACAAGGAAATAAATTGAATAGCTTGTATTTATTTCTGGGATGTTTCATCACAATTGCAAGTTTTTGATGTCTTTTAAAATAAGCATTTAAAAATCACTTTACTTGGAAGGCTGAGGCGGAAGGATCGCCGGAGCCCAGCAGGTAGAGGCTGCGGTGGCCGGGAGCAGCCACTGCACTCCAGTCTGGGAGACAGAGTGAGACTCCAACTCAAAAAAAAAATCACTTTACAAATAAAATAAAACTTCCATTTCAGAAAAAATAGAATAGACATATTTCTTCACATTCTTCCCACTAAGAATAACTAAAAACTCTAACCATTATATATAAAACAAACACAAAAAGAATTTGAAAGTTGGAGAGAAAAAGTCCAATCAGCTAGGTACTGTAGGACTCTAGGAATGCTGGGTGGTTGAGTCTCTTGGCTTTCTTTGGTTCTCATATATATCCCAGACTTGGTGCTGGAGAAACTAGCAACCCAGAAACACTAACAGGCAAACACAAACAACAAAAGCCTACTCTCTCTAGCCAAAGGACCAGGAAAGGGGCAGCACAGTAAGATAAAACTTGTAGACACTCACCACTCTATTTCAGGCAAACAAGACTGAAAAAACTATAGACACTCCCTGCCCTCACTATGAGAACAAAGGCAAATGGGGAGCCTAGACTTCTGCCATTGACAGCCTGTAATGAGGCACCCCGACTTCCCCACCAGGGTGATATGAAACAGAGTCAGAGGAGACCACATAGGGAGCCTGAAATTCCATTATCCACATAGAAGTAATAAGACATCTCTCTCATTGACAGGATGGTTTGAGAAGCCTAGTAGAGAACCAGGGCTTTCACTATTGCTTAGCAGCAATGAGGCCATCTCCCCATAACGTCAATAGAGGCCAGGTGGGGAAGTAAGTAGGCATTCCTGCTCCTCCTTCCAGTCAGGGTGTTATTAGTGGAGGCCTAATGACAAGTAGGAACACCCACACCCCCTGTGAACCCACAAACACCTGGTCCCTCAGTTGTAAAAGAAATCACATAGGAAACCTGGACTTCCACTGCACCTAACAGTAACAGGGCAGTAATCCTCCCCCTCCCCTGCTACAGCATTGTCAGAGAAGACCAGGTAAAGCAGACAATTTAAATAAGATCAGAAGTCTCATAACATAATACCCTCAAATGTCCAATTTTTACTCAAAAACCACTTGTCACCCCAAGAACCAAGAATATCTCAGTCTGAATAAGAAAGAATAATCAACAGATGCCACCAACAAGATGAAAGAGATTTAAATTTTCTGACTGGAATTTTAAAGCAGCCACATAACAATGATTTGATAGGCAATAATGAACAACTTTGAAACAAAGAAATAAAATGTTTCAGCAAAGAAACAGAAGATATATAGAAGAACCTAATGAAAAGTATACGAACTAAAATTAAAACCTTAATATCTGGGCTCAATAGCAGAATGGAGCAAGAATCTGAGGATAGGAAAACATAAAATGACTAATAACAAAACAGAAAATAGATAAAACTAAAAAAAGAACAGAGCCCTGGGAACTTTTGAGACTCTAACAAAAGATCTAATATGCGCATCATTGAAGTTTCATAAAGTGAGGGAAAAGAGGGAGGGACAAAAAAGTATTCAAAGAAATAATGACTGAAAACGTGCCAAAGCTGGCAAAAACACAATCCTATAGATTCAAGATGAATGAGCTACGACTGGGTGCAATGGCTCATGCCTGTAATTCCAGCATTTTGGGAGGCCAAGATAGAAGAATTGCTTGAGCCCAGGAGTTCAAGATCAGTCTGGGCAACTTAGTGAGACCCTGAATCTGCAAAAAAAAAAAAAATTAGCTGGACATGGTGGCATGTACCTTTAATCTTAGCTATATGAAAGGCTACGGTGAGAAAATTGCTTGAGCCAAGGAGTTTGAGGCTACAGTGAGCTATGATTGTGTCACTGCATTCCAGCCTGGGTGACACAGTGAGACCCTGTGTCAAAAAAGATGAGTGAGCCCCAAACAGGATAAACCCAAGAAAATTCATGATAAGACACATTATAGTCAAACTTCTGAAAACTCACATCAAAGAAAAATAACTTTAAAGCAACAAGAGAAACAAGACCTTACCTGTAAAAGAAATATAACACAAATGGCAGTATATTTCTTACAAAAAATCATATAGGCCAGAAGGAAGTGGTACAGTGTTTTTCAAATGCTGTAAGAAAAGAACTGCCAACCTTGAAATCAATAACCAAGCCGGGCTTGGTGGCTCAGCCTATAATCTCGCGCCTTTGGGAGGCTGAGGTGAGTGGATTGCCTGAGCCTGCGGGTTCGAGACTCGCCTGGGCAACTTGGCGAGATCTCATCTCTACAATAAATCACAATGAGCTGGGTGTGGTAGCGAGTGCCTGTAGTTCCAGCTACTTGGAAGACTGAGGTGGAAGGATTGCCGGAGCCCAGCAGGTCGAGGCTGCGGTGGCCGGGAGTGGCCACTGCACTCCAGTCTGGGTGACAGAGTGAGACTCCAACTCAAAAAAAAAAAAAAAAAAAAAGAAATCAATAACCAGGGAAAACATCTTTCAGGAATTAAAGCTAAACACATTCTCAGGTGAAGGAAAACTAAAAGAATATGTCACCAGTGGACTTATTCCACAATAACAGCTAATAAAAGTTCTCTAAACAGAAAGGAAATCATAAAAGAAAATATTTTGGACAATTAGGAAAGAAGGAAGAATAAGAGACAAAGTAAATATATGGGTAAAGATAATAATGTTTTTTCCTCTCCTTGAGTTTTGTAGTAATGCTTGACTGCTAAATCAAAATTATAACATTAAATGTTTATAGAGAATATAGTCAAGGCAATTGTATTATAAATTGGGTTGGTAAAGGGATCTAAAAGGAGGTAAGGTTTCTATATGTCACCTGAAATGGCAAAATGCTGTCACCAGTAGTGACATGTTAAATATATATAACGTAATACCTATGGCGCCCACTAAAAAAGCTATACAAAGACATATACTTTAAAAAAAACTACAAAAAGATTCAAGTGGCATTCTAAAAAATATTGAAGTAATCTTCAGGAAGACAGAAAGACAAAAACAAAGAAATGAAAAACAGAGAAAACAAATAGAAAATAAAATGGCAGACCTAAGCCCCAACATATTAATAATTACATTAAATGCAAATGTTCTAAATATACTAAATAAAAGACAGAGATTAGAGTCAATGAAAATTATAACTTATGTATATGCTACCTAAAAGAAACTCATTTCAAATATTACAATATGTGTAGGTTGAAAGTAAAAGAATTTAGATATATCATACCAACATCAATCACAAGAAAGCAAGAGTAGCTATATTAATATCAGATAAAGTAAACTTCAGAGCAAGGAAAATGGCCAGGGACATTTCTTTTGATAAATGATAATGATTAAAAAATGCCAATCCACCAAAAAGACATAGAATTCCTAAATGTGTGTGCACAAAACAGCAGCCCTGCAAGATATGTGAAACAAAAACGGATGGAAATGAAGACAAATTTACAATTATAGAAAGAGTTCAATACCCCTCCTCAGTAATTAATAGCAGAACCAAACAGAAATTTAGCAATGACGTAGAACTCAACAATACTATAAACAAACTGGATCTGATATTTCTGAAACAGTTCACTTAACAACAGCAGAATACTTATTCTTTTCAAATGCCCATGGAATATATGCCAAGAGAACAGACCTGAACAAATTTACAGGAATTTAATTCATAAAGAGTACATCTGTTGAAGAAGAGAGTCAAATTACAAATTTATAACAGGAAGACAATCAGAAGATCCTCAAACACTTAGAAACTAAACAACATACTTTTAAATAATTGAAGGAGCAAAGAGAAAGTCTCAAGGAAAACAAATACTGAGCTGAATAAAATGAAAATACAACATATCAAAAATATGTGGGACACAGCCAAAACTGTACCCAAAGAGAAATTTATAGCACTACCTGCCTACATTAGGAAAGAGGAAAAGTGTCAACTGAATCTAAGCTTCCACATCAAGAAACTAGAAAAAGATGAAAACAATTCCAAAGCAAGCAGAAGGAAGGAAATAATAAGGAAAAGTAGAGAAATCAATGAAACTGAAAACAAAAACAATGGAGAAAAATTACAAAGAGCTGGTCCTTTGAAAAGATAAATAAAATGACCAATATCTGGTAAAACAGATAAAGAAAAAATGAGAAAAGACAGAAGTTCAAAATTCAACAATGTAATCTACCATATTAATAAGCCAACAAAGAAATATCACACAATCACATTAATTGATGCAGGAAAAAAAAAAAAACAGAACAAAATTCAAAAATAAAAAAACACTCAGAAAACTAAAAACAGAGGGAAATTTTCTCAACTTCATATAAAGCATCCACAAAACACCTACAGCTAATATCATGCATAATGATAAAACACTATTAAATGTTTTTCCCCTATGGTTTGGAACAAGGTAAGAATGCCCAGTTTCACTATTCTCATTCACCACAGTATGAAAATTCTGGCTATCCCAGTAAGGCACAAAAAGGTAATAAAAGGTATACAGATTGTAAAGGAAGAAACAATACAGTCCCTATTGTCTTGTTTACATAAAATATCCACGGAATCAACGTTAAAAATTCTAGAACTAATAAGTAAATTCTACAGCCTGCAGGATAAAGATCTTCATACAAAAATCAACCGAATTTCCTACATTCAGTGAACATGTAGAAACCGAAATTAAAAACTCAAAACCATTTACTCAAAAGAAAAAGAAATAAGGGTAAGCCAAAGCAAACATATATGGAATCTGTATTCTAAAAACTATAAAACACTGAAGAAATAAATCAGTGAAGATATCGTAAATTAACAGACATATTATATTTATAGATTGGAAGATTCAATGGTAAATATGTCAATTCTCCCAGATTGATATGCAGTCATGTGCCACATAATGCTTCAGTCAACAACAGACCACAGACAGGATGCATGATGGTAGTCCCATAAGATTATAGTGAAGCCATTGTGAAGTGTGGTGCAACACATTGTTCACATGTTGTGGTGATGCTGGTGTAAAGAAATCTACTGCACTTCTGGTCATATAAAAGTATAGCACGTACAATTAGATACAGTATATGATACTTGAAGATAATAAATGACTATACTACTAGGTTATATATGTACTATACTTTTAATCATTAGAGTGTATTCCTTCTATTTTTCTTTCTTCTTTTATAAAAAAAGGCAACTGTAAAACAATCTCAGATAAACCCTTTAGTAGGTATTCAAGAAGGAAACGTTGTTATCATAGGTGATGATGGCTCCATGTATGTCAGTGACATTGAAGACCTCCCAGTGGGTCAAGATGTGGAGTTCCTAGAACACAGTGATATTGATGATCCTGATCCTGTGTAGGGCTAGGCTAATGTGTGTGTTTGTGTCTCAGTTTTTAACAAAAAGGCTAAAAAAAATAAAAACTAAATAAAATAATTTAAAAAACAGCAAAAAGCTTACAAGATAAGGATATACAAAAGGAAATATTTTTGTACAGCTGTATAATATATATTTTAAGCTGTTATTACAAGAGTCAAAGGGCTAAAAAAGCTAAAAATGTTATAAAGTAAAAGTACAGTAAGCTAAGGTTAATTTATTGTTGAGGAACTTTTTAAAAAATAAATTTAGTGTAGCTTGTTTATAAAGCCTACAGTAGTGTGCAGTAATGTCCTAGGCTTTCACATTCACTCATCACTCACTCATTGACTCACCCAGAGTAACTTCCAGTCCTGCAAGTTCTATTCATGGTAAGTGCCCTGTACAAGTGTGCCATTTCATATCATTTATACTGTGTTTTGATCGTACCTTTTCTATGTTTAGATATGCTAAAATACATACATATCATTGTGTTACAACTGTCTACAGTGTATAGTAACATGCTGTCCAGGTATACATCCTAGGGGTAACAGGCTATACCATATGGCCTAGGTGTGTAATCGGTTATACAATAGGTTTGTGTAAGTATACACTATGATGTTTACACAGAGATAAAAAAGTCTAATGACACATTTCTCAGAATGTATCCCCATCATTAAGTGATGCATGACTGTACGAGTTTAATGCAATTGTTATCAAAATTCAAGCAAGATTTTTTTTCAGACAAGATTATTCTAAAATTTATATGAAAAGGTATAAAGGAACCAGAATAGCTAAAACATATGAAAAAGAATAAAGTAGGAAGAATCAGTCTACCCATTTTAAGACTTGTATAGACACAATACTAACAGGGAAAGAAATATATACCAACAGAACAGCATAGAGAACGTAAAAAGAAAGGAGCCAGGCATGGTGGCTCACACCTGTAATCCCAGCACTTTGGGAGGCAAACACGAGAGGAATGCCTGAACCAAGGGGGTTCAAGACCAGACTGGGCAACTTAGTGAGACCTCGTCTCTCCAATAAATAAAAAAAATTGCCGGGCGTGGTGGCGTGGGCCTGTAGTTCCAGCTATTTGGAAGGCTGAGGTGGAAGGATCACCTGAGACCAGCGGGTCGAGGTTGCAGTGACTGGCCGTGAGTGTGCCACTGCACTCCAGCCTGGGTGACAGAGTGAGACTGCAACTCAAAAATAAAAACAATAAAAAAAGAAAGGGCAACTGGTTCTTGACAAAGGCTTAAAAGCAATTTAATGAAAGAAGAATAGTTTTTCCAAAAAGTGTTAGAGCAATTGGATAACCATAGGCAAAAAAAGAGAAAACTTTTACCTAAACCTTACATCTTATAGAAAAATTAACTCAAAATGGTTTATAGATTCATGTAAATTGTAAAATTATAAACTTATTAGAAAAAACTGGATAAAATTTTTAGGACTGGATGATGAGATCTATGATATAACATCAAAGCACAATTCATGGAAAATAACAACAATAAATTGGACTTCATCAGAATTTAAAACCTGGGCTCTTGATAAAAAGACAGTCTGGGAGAAAATATTTCCAAAACACATACCTGATAAAGAACTCATATCTAGAATGCATAAAGAACTCTCAAAACTCAACAGAAAAAAAAAAATCAAATTAGAAAATAGGCAATTTTTAAAATATGAAACTAGACTTCACTGAAGAGGATATACAGATGACAAATAAGCACATGAAAAGATGTTTCACTCTCACTAGTCATTAGAGAAATCCAAATAAAGACAATAATGAGATATCTCTACACACCTACTGAAACAACTAAAATTAAAAGTAGTGACAAAGCCACATGCTGGTGAGGGTGCAGAGAGACTAGATCTCCCACACAGTGCTGGTAGGAATATAAAATAGTATGGCACTCTGGCAAAGTTCCTTAAAACTGTAAACATAAACTAACCATATGATCCAGCAATTACACCTTTGGGTAGTTATCCCAGATAAATGAAAACTAGGTTCACACAAAAATTTGTACATGATTGTTCACAGCAGCCTTCTTTATAACAGCCCCAAACTGTAAACAACCCAAATGTCCTGCGATTAGTGAATGGTTAAACAAACTGTGGTACATGCATGTCATGTAGTATTATTCATCAGTAGGAAGAAATGAACTATTGATACATGAACAACTTCGCTGGATCTCGAGGACATTTATTATATTAAGCGACAGAAGCCAATCTCAAAAGGTCACATACTGTATCATCCTCAAGATCACAATTTCAAAATGAGAAAGTTAGAGATGAAAAATAGATGAATAGTTGTCAGATATAAGGGACTGATGGGGGATGGCAGAGGGAAATGAATATGACTATAAAGGGGTAGTGAGTGGTTGACTGGGCTGGGGGTTGCATAAATACATGCATGTGATAAAATGGCACATCAGCTGAAACTTTGTATCAATGTCAGTATCCTAATTTTGAGGTTCTACTATAGTTATTTAAGATGCAGCCAATAGGGGAAACTGAGAGGAGGGCACATGGGGTCTTTCTGTACTATCTTTACAAATTCTTATAAATCTAATTTTTTCAAAGTAAAACCTTAAATAAAAAAGGTGGCTTATGCCTGTAATTCTAACACTTTGGGAGACTGAGGCAGAAGAATTGCTTGAATCCAGGAGTTCAAGACCAGGGCAACATAGCTAAAAATCAATCAATAAAAATTAGCTAGTGGGGTGGCACTCACCTATAGTCCCAGTTACTTGAGAGGCTGAGGCAGAAAGATCACCTAAGCCCAGGAGGTTGAGGCTGTGATAAGCCATGAATTAATTCAACAAATATTTATTGAGCACCTACCACAGAACTGGCATTATTCTAGGCTCTGGGGTTACAGCTGTAAATAAGACATACAAAAATACCTGCCTGCATGGAGCTTATACACAGATGTGTTATTTAATGTAAAGTACAATATTAAATAGGTACTAGCTTCTAAATTAACAGGTAAAAGTGTAGTTGAAATTTGACTAATTAAAGCCATAAATGTTCATATATTCAATTAGATTTAAACATTTTGAATAATTTCAGTAAGAAAACTAATACTGCATTGTATTTGCACATACATAACATTATGATTTGAAATATTAAGGGAATTATAAATTTGAGCTATATGATTTTAAAAATTCACACTTTCATTGTTATTAGAGCAAAGAACCTTGGATAAAATACTGTATTCTTTAGATATTCTTTGCCTATATATAAACTCTTTTTGGGATTAGGGTTGCTATTAGGTTTTATAATATAATATAGTTCATAAATTCAGTTACAGAGTTTTTATTTGGTCATGTTTTCAAATATACTAGAGCTAGTAATTGGCAACATGCCTTTTCATAAGTTACTTCAGACAGTATTCTCCCATCCATGATCATACTACATTACCATAGGCAAAATGTTTTAAAGTTAATTAGGCTACTTCTCCCAGTCTCCTTTTTCCTCTTCCCAATCAAGCCCTGAATCAACTTACAAATCAGTACCAGCATCTCCTTTTTTCATGAACCTGAGTTTTATAGAAAAGCAATCTTTCTTTATCTTAAGGCTGGTGAATGTTTTCTCATCCTGTCACACTAAGAAGGCATATTCTGTCCCCCACTTTCTCACTAAGTGCTTCATTCTACTGGGTGTCCCCTTAGTATCCCTAGTTAGATTCATCACTGGGGCATGCAATGGGGGCCAAGAAGAAAAACATAACTAGTATCTGGAAATATTATTTCTGCAGATAAAAAGGAAGTACCTGGCAGTAGAATTTTGATTATTTTTGTTTTAAAATCATATCAAGGTACAGAGAAAAAGAGAAGAGAAATATCAAGTTTTACTATTTTCCTTTCCTTTTGTCTATTCAAATTATGACCTTTACAATTTCTTTGTCAGTAAGTCAAACCTATTTTTTTCCATTTATAATCGGGTTGTTTCAGTACTCAGAATTCATTTCTATTGATTTAGAATAAAACTTATATAATTAGAGAATGTATAAAAATATCATTAACCCTCAATAAGTCTAATATTTATAGATACTAAATTTATTTACACCTAAGCCATAAAATTGATTGAAAGTTTATAATAAATAAGTGCCCCAAAGTTTCCACAGAGATATTGACACATTTTGTACATAAAGCCTTCTCAAAAGGGTATTTATTTTTAAGAAATTATCCTATCACTTTGCCCCCCTCTAAAATACCATTTTAATAACATCACCACACCCTACTAAAAGGAGTTCTAGTGTAGCCCTCAGAGAATATTTCATAATCTAAACAGTAAAGCAGATGAGAGCAGATTAGCAATTAGATCTTGAAAAACAGGAAGAATAAAACAGCTATTGCTAATCTACATGAGATGCATTCACTCAATTAAATAGATGGAAATATTATTATGAGCTCAATGTTCCAATGATAGTCTTTAAAATTAAGAAGGATAGGGCAAATGAAATGCACACTGGGGGATTTAGAGCCTTTATGTATTAATTCTAAAGTATATAATGCAGAACACTGCAATGAAGTTAACAGAATTAATTAAAAGATTCTTTGCATGTAACCATGAGATGATATTAAAAAATACATGCGTTTCTGACATTGTTAACAGTGAATGTGACTGCTCCTTAACATTTTTAATGTTGATACATCACCTTTTCTAAATATATCATTGATATAAAAAAACATGAGTGATAACAGTTTTATTACCCAGAGCCTAGTATGAGTATTGTTTTTAATATGCTTTCTGATATTTACTTATCTCATTCTAAGTTTCAATAAGTAATAAGCTAGTAATGAATTTCAAATGTTTTAGAAGACTGCTATACATCTTTAGTTTCAGATATGTATATATTTTAAAATTTGCAATTTCTCCAAAATAAATTAGAGAACAAAATAAGGTGAGAATTATTAAATCTATTTGAGAATTGTCATCAAACTCTTAAGCAGAACAAAAATCTTTGAATAATTATGGAAAAATAGTTACAAACTTCAAAAGGAGCTTTTGCATTATGATAATTACATCATGTATAACCCCTATTTTCAAAGGGATAATGTAGATACTTAATCCATTACTATTAGTGAATTTCAACACATCTATATAGAATTATAGCAATCAAGTGGTTTTTTATAAAAATAGCATAAAAATGATGAGCTGTGTCTATGAGAGCAAGGAAATGTAGCATATTCATGTTGCCTCTACATTTTGGGTTCGTTTAATATTTTTCTCTTTTCTTATAAATGTTATTTTTTTCTCCTTGTGACAAATCTGAAAAGGCTTAGAAAATGTTTACATACCAATTTTACTTGAAAATAACAATTATATAAAAACTACAGGCTGCACACAGTAGCTCATGTCTGTAATCCCAGCACTTTGGGTGGCTGATTGCTTGAGCCTAGGAGTGCGAGACTAGTCTGGGCAACAGGCTCTACAAAAATACTTGGGAGGCCGAGACAGAAGGATCACCTGAGCCAGGAGGTCGAGGCTGTGGTGATCTGTGATCATGCCAATGCCCTCCAGTCTGGATGACAGAGTAAAACCCTGCCCCAACTCACAAACAAACCAAAAAAACATTTAGAGTATTGTTTGTCCACTTGTACTTCCTAATACATATCAGTCAACCTTAATATGTAATAATTCTCTATCATCCTCTTTACTCTCATAGAAGTCTGCTTTAAGCAATTATCCAGTTGATCTGAATGTTATTATGCATTTGTAACTGTTGAGACTTTTAAATTAAATTATATGCTCCTTGAGATAGTGTTCTATATGGATGGGGCTCAGTTAACATTCATTATTAATAGTCACGGAATCACATTAATTAATAATATCCATTCATTTATCCATTTACTGAACATTTACTATGTGCCAGGACATTGTCTTGACACTGCAGACACAAAGGTGAGAAACAAACCTTCTCTGTTCCAAAGCTGCCCAGACACCTGAAGGATTGTGATAAGCAGAAAAACGTACCCCTAAAAATGACCACACCTAAATCCCCAGAACCTGAGGACATAGTAGTGAACAAAATAAAGTGCCTACCTTCATAGAGCTGATGTTTTACATGGAGAAAAATCAGATGGCAAGCAAAATTAATAAATAAACTGACATTCAAGTAGTATTAAGTGCTCTGAATAAAAATAAAGAAACATAAAGAGACAGAGTATATATGTGTGGGTAAGATGTAGAAAGGTGTAGATAAGGCAAAATTAGACAAAAGGATCCAGGGCTGAGAAAATGCCTTCTTTAATGATGTAATCTTTTCTTTTGTTTTTTTTTTTTGATTTGGAGTCTTACTCTGTCACCCAGACTGGAGTGCAGCGGTACGCTCCCGGCCACCGCAGCCTCGACCTGCTGGGCTCCGGCGATCCTTCTGCCTCAGCCTTCCAAGGAGCTGAAACTGCAGCCGTGCGCTACCATGCCCGGCTAATTTTTTGATTTATTGTAGAGATGAGGTCTCGCCAAGTTGCCCAGGCGGGTCTTGAACCCGTGGGCTCAGGCAATCCACTCACTTCAGCCTCCCAAAGCATGGGATTACAGGCTGAGCCACTGAGCCCGGCTGTATTCTTTTCCTAAAATCAGCAAGAACTGACTTTTATGTTCAATGGAAGATTTCTTTTTAATATGTTGATAATTTATTCAAGGTTGCTCATACTATACAACATTGCAAATGAAATAAAGACTTTCAAAACAAAAATCACTGTTGTTTTCAGATTTCCCAATTACTACTATTATAATATACAGCAAGTTAGGTGATTAGTTGGTTAGACTCAGCACTAATTATGATAACTAATTATCATAATTACAGTACTAGAGTATTTTAGGACTTTGCAGATTTTGGATGTTCCTTGACTTGAGAAGCTATATGATCCCATCCTGATTTTGTGGTTCTGTCTAACACTGGACTTTGGGTGGTTCAGTAATATGATACAGTATTTTCCATGTATAATATATAAAGTACAAATGACTTTATCAGGGAGTGGGGAAAAATAAGCATAGAAAATGTAATTTTGGAATTTAATGGATAATCCTAACTTAATTAGTTTTATATGATATTGTTAACAGAGTAAGACAATGTTTAAAACTCACTTTGAAGTGTTTCAAGTTCAGTTCTAGTCAGTTCATCTTCCTTTTCCTTCAATCTTGTTTCTTTATATTTAGCATAAAACTGCCCAGCATCCTTAAAAAAGAGTTTATGAATAAATTAACATAAAAATCAGTTTGTTTTGACAATATTTTTCATATATTTAATTTTCAAGTAGCATATTCATTTTACAAGTAGCCTTTCTTTTTGTTTTCTAATTTTATGCTGAACAGAATAAATTAATAAACACTTCTCTACAATTTTTCTCTCCTGGAGCTTGTTAAAGCCAAAAACTTTATGAATATAAGTTTAAGTAAATTTTCTTCTCTCTGATACGGAAAGGAAGTATCCTCTTCCTATTTTCTTCTATTGTATGTTGTTTTCTCAATATCATACTATTCTGTGTACAGAGAGCTGAAAAACTCATTTGCTGAACTGAATTATTTGGTATCATGAATTATGTTACCTTGACTAACAAAATACTAGCATTATTTTCATATTAGTCTATTAACTCTAATAGATATTCTAAATTATTTTATGCAAATCTGATTATACAACTTAGATGACCACACAGATAAAAGTGAAAGTTGTCATTTCTCCTTCTACCACCCTAGAGACCAGTATACAAGAACAGCTATCATGAAGGGTTGAGGATTAAGGACTGAGGACAAAAACTGTACACAAACACTTAAGTGTCATGATATAGTGACTAAAGTCTCAATGAGTGGGACACAGGTAATAACTTTAGCAGGTCCTACAAAATCACAGGCATAAAAAGAATTCAATTATTTTAGGTATATAATGATCCTGAAAAATAAACAAGTTAATTGTTCTAGGTATATAATGATCCTGACAATGAAAAAAGTGAACTAGATCTTTGCCAATACTCCTTGAATCAAACATCATATATTCTATAGAAATACCACTTGTATATGCCAGGTCACACTGTGCTTCTGTGTATTTGCTTTGCCTCCTAGCTAGAATACTCTGCTCTGTTGACATTATTCTAACTCCTCTTTATCCCTGAAAACCTGTTCAGGCCCTATCTCATTTGTAAGTTTTTCTGACTTTTTCCAGCAGAGTAATTCTCTTAAACACCTCTATGATTGCTTGTTTGTATTATGTATGTTCTCTCCCAGAAGATGAGAAATTTGAGAGAGGGAACACTTATATGCCCAGGGCACAGTATCTAACATAAAGCAGTTATTGAGTAAGTGTTTATTGAACTGAACAAGATTGACATATGTAAGAAACCTTATAAAGCAAGAATGAAAGGGCCTGTTTACTGACTAATGCAGAATAAGAGAAGTATCGAGAATAACTCTGAGGTACCATTTTCAGATTGTAAGATTCCTAGAGCAGATAAATCATAGACCCATCTGAGTGGGTTTTATTTCTGCAGGAAGTAAAGGAACAAAATAAATCTTTGACAAAACCCTGATTCGGATGTAAATACATGAACATTTAAAGCCCAGAATAGAATTATCTCTTTTAATCTATAACTTTGTCCAAGTTAAAGCTTTCTCCTGGGGTCTATGTCTCTTGGGATTATATCAGAACTCTTCTAACCTGATAAGAATTGGGAAAATAATAGAGTATTCTTAAAAGCATTGAATCAATACAAAAACATGTCGCTTATTCTTTTCATTCCCACTTTTATGTTCTTTCCTCATTTCTACTAGAAGGATTTACAAAAGCACTGGGCCAGCTAAACAATAGCATAATTTAAAAAGCACAAATGGTCATGTACCCTTACTTACTCATCTTCCTATGGCCATATAGAGGGTTTTGGGTTAAGGTTTTATAGCCACTTATATTCCCCATCTCCCCTTTAAAAAACTCAGCTGAGAGGAAGTATTATTTTATATTAAGCCATATCAGTCTTTTATACCTTGGTGTGACTGAATGAATTGAGCTTATTAGCTTCTTTCCAGAGTAGATTTTAATAGTAGGGAAGAAGAAAAGTTCAGGAAGGCATTGACTCCTTGAGGGGAGTAGGAAATGTGGCACCATGCAAGAAAAGAAGGACACAGATAAGTTATTTATGAGAGGTGAAAGAAACTAGGTTGAAACAATCATCATAGTATATAACAGTGAGATACAATATGGTGATTAAAAGGACAGATTTTAGAGTCAGACTACCTGGATTAAAATTTCAGTTCTGTCATCTTACTAGTTATGTGACATACAGCAAATTACGTCACTTCTCTCTGGGTCAGTTTTCTCATTCATGAAATGAGGACAATAAAAGCACCTAACTCAAAGAGCTGTTGTGAAGATTAGATGTGTTAATATTTAGGAAACAGAATGACATCTTGTACATAGTTAGGCCCTGTATTTGTGTTGGATATTTTTATTATTACATCTTCATTTTGATAAGAATCTTGTTCTCCACCACAAAGTAAGGGTGAGTTTTTATGCTCCTTCACACTTCAAAACTGCCCTGCCAAATCCTGCATCTTTTTGCTTATGTGACCTCTCTTTATCTGCATCCCTCTTACCTCATTTTGCTGCAGAACAGTAACCTCTTCCTAGTAATGTCAAATTTCAACATCTCTGTTAATGTTTCTTCTTCCTGCTGCAGCACATAATTTCACCAAAATCTCCTCCTTGAAATACTTATTTGATCCCACACTTACCTGAGGATTGCAATTCACCCAATCACCTTAACCTGATCCACCTAATCCAAGCGCTTTAAAACATTCCCTAGTCTCATTCACTGTTTTTATCTTCCTTTGGCTCCACTTCTAAGAATTTATTTAAATGTTCCTCATGCTTTCTCTTTTCTTCATCTTTTACTTGTACTTTGAAAGCCCAGTTACACTATAACCACTCCAGGAAGCTTTACTTTCTTAGTAAAACTGTGATCCTAAATAATTCTACTGCACTAAATAACTCTACATTGCTTCAGTCATCCTTGTGTGCAGTTTGGGGTGTCGCACTTCAAGATACACCAAAAACAGGAAAGTGATCAAATGGTGAGACAGTTTGATATTATATATATATATATATATTTTTTGAGTTGGAGTCTCACTCTATCGCCCAGACTGGAGTGCAGTGGCCGCACCCGGCCACCGCAGCCTCGACCTGCTGGGCTCCGGTGATCCTTCCGCCTCAGCCTTCCAAGTAGCTGGAACTACAGGCGTGCGTTACCACGCCCGGCTAATTTTTTTTTTGAGTTATTGTAGAGATGAGGTCTCGCCTGCCCAGGCGGGTCTTGAACCCGCGGGCTCAGGCAATCCACTCACCTCAGCCTCCCAAAGGCGCGGGATTACAGGCTGAACCACCGAGCCCGGCTTGATATTATATTTTATAAGGGATTGGCA
Organism: Carlito syrichta; assembly: GCF_000164805.1. NCBI lineage: Eukaryota > Metazoa > Chordata > Mammalia > Primates > Tarsiidae > Carlito > Carlito syrichta. The sequence continues at coordinate 118,334 of NW_007047431.1, forward strand.
ATTAGAAGATTAGAGATAATCTGAAAACTACCATAGAATATCTTAAAGGTTATTACAGGAAAGGATGGTGTAAACTACTATATGAAGCTCCAGAAATAAAAATTTTGATTTTGGAAATATATAAAGAGTTTTCCAGCAATTAAAAATATCTGAAAACAAAAAAGACTAATGGAGATTGTATTCAAGAAGAAACCAGGTGGTTATTCTTTAAGGTATATTCTAGAGGGTATTCATTCACTCAAAAGGGGTTGAACAAGATCACTTGTTTTCAACCTTTTTTTCCCTTTCATTTTTCATGAGGGGCTAACTCAAGTGAATAAAATTGTTTTCATTGTTTTGTTTTGCTTCTGAGATAAGATTTCACTGTCACCCGGACCTCAGTTCAGTGCTATAATCACGGCTCACTGCAGCCTCAAACTCCTGGGCATAAGTGATCCTCCTGTTTCAGCTGGGACTATAGGCACACACCACCGTGCCAGCCTAATTTTTCTTTTCTTTCCTTTTTTTGGGGGGGTAAAGACGGGTCTTGCTTTATGCCCAGGCTGCTCTCAAAATTCTGGCCTCAAGTGATCATCCTGCTTTGAACTCCCAAAGTGCTGAGATTTCAGGCACAAGTCACCATACATGGCAAAAAAAATAGAGAAAATAAATGCAAAAACTCATTTTGACTCCAGAATAAATCCCAGTTTACCTACTCAGAAATTTACAAATTTCCTGTGAATAGAAATTTCTTATCCATCCTTGTAGCTCTAGTACACTGCCTTGTACAATACAGAAGCTTAATAAATATTTAATGAATAAGTGAATGCTTACTTTAATTGATTAGGGTTCTGAACTGCCCGCTCCATAATGCTGTATTAAGACTATTGTGTTTATAGGTTTTCCAACAGAAAGAGTTCCTATTCTCAAGGAGTTTATATGAGATGGAACTATGATCATAAGTTTTTACTCTAGAAGCATCTCTCTCTCTCTCTCTATACACACACACACACACACATATATTTTTTGTGTGTATATATATTTTTTTTTTTGGGGGGGGGGAAGCAGGATTTATTGAGAGGACAGAAAAGCTCCCACAGTGGGAAGGGACCCAAAGGGGTCGCCCACTCTCTTAATATTTAACACAATTTCTTAAAGAGTTCAAAACCTGCCTGCATAGAAATCAAACAGAGGACAGATTTCACATTTAAAACTATGGCTACCTTAAAGAATTTATGTTATGGATATTCTTTGACAGTAATTCTAGAGCATGGGCTGCTGCCCAAGAAGTCATTAAATAGTGACACTTATTTATACTTATTGATTGAACCACTAGTATATGTGTTGTACTTTGTTAGGATATGTGGGGATTACATGATAAGACACAACTACCCACAAAGAATATGTAAAAATAACTATAAATATTAACCCAAATATGAAATATAGAATATAAGCTCTATGAATTTTTGTCTTTTTATTTCCAGTGCCTAGAAGAGTACTTGGCATAGAGTGAGCACTCAACAAATATTTGCTGAATAGATTACTGGAAGAGAAAGTGGTATTTATCCAACATTCTGTTTCTCCACATCTCCTGTCCTCTTAATAGTAGAGGGAGCCATGGGACTAGTTCTAATGGGCTGTGGATAGAAGTATCATGTGTCATTTTCAAACCAGCCCATAGAGGAGATCATGCAAGCCTTCAACTCTCTACTCTTATCAAAGTGTGTAAGGTAGTCACATGCTCCAGATGGATACAGCTGGATGATGGTGACGACATCATTGTTCTGAGCTCCTGAATGGCTAGATAGAGTGAATGCCACTTTCCTATTAACCTGTGATAGCTATGTGGCATAAGCTAGAAAACAATTTTAAGCTACTGGAATTTCAGGATGATCTATGCCTTACCATAGTCTATCAGTCTATTGTGATTAATACAAATAGTAACTGCTACAAAGTTAGTATAGAGAACATATTATGGAAATTTTTCAGTTGGCTTGAAGAAGAAAGACCTCATAGTGATGATGACAATTTAGCTAAGCCTTGAAGATGTAATATTTCCAAGGTTAGTGAGCTGTGAGATGGAGAATATCCATACATAAATATTTCTTTTAACATTCTTGATATAGTTCATTTAAATGAAAAAATAACATACTGAGCAGGCACCATTTGCCATATTTTGGTTTACTTTTACTTCTCCATATAAATTTTAAAATATTAAGCAATCCAAGGAAAGCTTAGGAAAAAAGGGGGTTGGATGGTTTGAGCAGGGAATTACTGCCTATTCTAGTGAGACTAAGGAACGGGAAAGAGTTCTGGGGAGAGACAGCTGGAAAAAAGATGGAGAATACTCCATTTATTTTTTATTATTTGACATGAAAAATATTCTCTTTTATCTGAAGAGTAAAATAACCTTCAACATAGGAAAATACTGTAAGTATGTTTCTGAAAATCTGTCCAAAAAGTCAAATGCTCTATATTGCATTTTGTTCTCCCATTGACTCATACTCTAGTTTCAGAATTAGATATAATATGTAATAAAATTACAATAAAAATATAGAAAAACTTTAAAATTGCATACTTTGAACAAGAGTAAAAACTGCTGTACAGAACTATAAGACTGAATTCACAAGTGATAATAAAACAGAAAATCAGAAACTTTGCTTTCATCTACCTGAGACAGTAGTATTGAAGGAAATGCAAAGCCTAAAACCCACTTTATCCATTTGGCCTAAGAAGAGACTGTAGAAGCCATCTATTCTGCCCTAATTTGATATAAGAATTCTTCTATGACTTTTATAACACAGACATCCCTGACTTATAATGGTTTGTCTTAATGATCTTTCAACTTTACAATGGAACAAGTGATATGCATTCAGTAGAAACTGTACTTAAAGCAAGCACCCATACAACCATTCTGTTTTTTACTTCCAGTGCAATATTCAATAACTTAAGTGAGATACTTAGCACTATATTATAAAATAGGCTTTGTATTAGATAATTTGTCCAAGCTTAGGCTAAGTGTTGTGGGCACATTTAAACTAGGATAGGCTAAGCTATGATGTTCAGGAGGTTAGGTGTATTTAATGCATTTTCCACTTAAGATATTTTCAACTTCTGATGGGTACAACAGGATTTAACCCCATTATAAACTGAGAAAAATCTGTAATTACAACTAGTTTGAATATTCTGATAGGGAGTTTAAGATCAGACAGTTTATTACACTCACTATAAAGCTCTAGTAATCTAGCTGTTGAGAAATTTTATTCTTTTTTAGTTTTTATATATTTCTTACATATTTTATCTTACATTTTAATATCTATTTTCATCTGCTTTAGGTTTCATTTCTACCATCAACTAGTTGTGTTACTTTCAGAAAACCACCAATCTGAGCCTTAAGTGTTAAATATTTTTCATCTATAAAATATGGAATTAATGAAACTATCCTATCTAACATTTTGTGGGTTTTTAATCTTTCTTACATCTAGCAGTAACCTATAAAATGCTACACTCTTGTCTTTGTATATCTGAGTATTTGCATCAAGTACTTTCAGAGGGCAAATGTAAGGAATTTGTCTTATGTTGTGAGGTCTTTCCGGTTTTTCTGTACCCCTTTGTCCTTCTGCAGCAATAGTTTTAGCTTTATAAAAATTCAGATGCACTTCTTAACCCCTTTTCATTTATTTATGTATTCCCTATGTAAATTTTGTTTGTCTGAAAAGTTTTTAAAGAAGTTTTTAGAGTATGAAAAAGAAAGCTGCCTCATCCTTGGAAAATCCGTTTAACTCTTAGAAAGGCAGGCTACTCAGTTTGCCACAAATGCCTTCTAGCCTTTTAGAAGCTTTTTTCCTGCTAATTAGCTGTGAATGTTTTGTTGGTTGGTTTCTGACAGAGTCCCAGCAAGCAGAAGCAAAGGGGCTAGAAAGGAAGGCCACTGATTGTAAGGGAGGGTGACCTCCATGCTAATCTACAGTTGCAGTCTCCATGGAAGAAGAAGCTTCTTGGTAGGGAGGATGTTTCCATTTACAGACAGTTCTATAAAGTATAGTAATTCCTCTACTCTTTGAAAGCTTTTTTTTTTTTAAGGTAAAAGTTAGAGAAGAATTCCTGTATTTTCTCAGTTACTGCTTCTAGGCAACTATAAATCCTGATGAGGGTAAGAACATCCTGGGAACTACAATAATTTGTATTTTAACTGTGTTCTTGTTAGATCAGCTTGGTCATGGGAAAAGATGGGAATAGAACCTAATGTGAAAAATGTACAACTTTAGGTAAAGCATAAATGAGTTTCATATTTTACAAATTATGTTATTGAGAAATGCAACATGTCAGGCAGAGAGAAATTTGAATGGTGAATTCCTAGAAAATTAAACAAATTATCATGCAAATTAAATTCTGGCTACTTAACATCTTTTTGATATCAGAAAATACAGAGAACTACGACTATGATTTAGATTGGCCATCACTTGGGATATAGGGCACTTCCTGATTTTATATGAGAAATTGATGGTCTTAACAATCTAAATTATCATGGACCCAAATTTATGAGGTTCTAACACAGACTAACAAAAATAAGGCTTATACCTGTAATCCCAGCACTTTGGGAGGCCAAGGCAGGAGGTCTGCTTGAGCCCAGAAGCTTGATACCAGACTGGGCAACTTCATAAGACCCCGTCTCTACTTCAAAACATTTTTTTAACTTGAAAAATAATTAAATTGAATAATTAAATTAAATGCACATAGCACTGATAATATTTCATCAACTGCTTGTTATGTTCAAAGCTATAAAACATATGAGCAATAAAAAGATATCCAAGAAGGTGGAAACCAGTTTGTTTGACGGTTTCTGACCTCACAAATAGTAAGATGACAGCAACAGCCTTAGCTGGGGTTTCATACCAAGCCAGGTCAGTTGCCTTACTCAGGTGGAGGTGAGAATTGGAAATTCAGACACTCCTGTGAGAGCCTGCGCAGGCCTAGGTGAGGGACTGGGGAAACTTGAGGTGAAGGACAAAGGAACAGAGGCTGCTATACACATACCAGGCCACAGAATGAAGATAAGACACTCTCAGTCTGAGCAGAGAGGGAACAGAGAAGGAGTAGAAAGAAATATCAGATGCCAAATCAGTCTTGTTTACCACCAATGCCCAAGGCTGCCTTGGTGGCCAAGAAAAACAAACCCCTAAAGCTCACTTCTCAATATCTGCCTCAGACCCCAGCCCTGCAAACTGTAATGAGAGTACAGTGGAAAGACAATCAGGTGTATCCAAAATCAAGGCTGACAGATTTAGGCCCAAAGAGGAGACTCATGTTAACAACTGCTAATGATCCTGCTTTTCCTTCTTGAATTTTTTTCCTACACATTTCCCCTTGGTATTTCTACTCTAGCTACTTCCCTTATGCAATGTATGGAAGTTCTTATATTTAGAAATTACCACCAATCACAAACTTTGTAAAACATTTAAAATAAAAGATATGGTCACCCCCCCTCAGGTCCCCTCCAACTCTGGGAGCTTTTCTGTCCTCTCAATAAATCCTGCTTTCTCAACTAAAAAATAAAATAAAATAAAAGGTATATATGCTATGTGATACCCATTCCCAAATAAAAACATGAATTTGGTGGGTTCTTCACTTTTTTTTTTTTTTTTTTGAGTTGGAGTCTCACTCTGTCGCCCAGACTGGAGTGCAGTGCCTGCTCCTGGCCACCGCAGCCTCGGCCTGCCGAGCTCCGGCGATCCTTCCGCCTCAGCCTTCCGAGTAGCCAGAATTACAGGCACGCGCTACCACGCCCGGCTGATTTTTTGATTTATTGTAGAGATGAGGTCTCTCTGCCCAGGCGGGTCTCAAACCCGCGGAGGGCTCAGGCAATCCACTCACCTCAGCCTCCCAAAGCCGCGGGATTACAGGCTGAGCCACCGAGCCCGGCCGGGTTCTTCACTTTTAAGCATCTGTTCATCTTTCAAAACTCAGTTCAAGTGTCTCCTCTTTTTAGTTTTCCTTGGTCATCCTAAATAGAGATGTTACTTATCTAAACATCTGCAGAAATCACTGTTTATACTAGAAATGTGAAGCTTATAAACCATATTGTATAATGGCTATTTAAATTCATCTGTTAAAACTACTACCTGCCTATAAGGTTCTAAAAGACATATTAATCTGTATGGTCCTAATAGTGCCTTGTTCTGATATGGGTTTAATACATTTTAATTGAACTGGTTGAACTGTTCTTCTAAACATATGACCAAAAAACATCAAATATGAATGTAATTATTCACATTTACAATATTTTGGGGGGGAGGAGAAAATAATTTAAGTAAAGTAAGCAGGCAATAATAGTTTTCTACGAGATCTTAGAAGTAGTAAAAACGAACTTGGGAGCATAATCTGAGCCAGAGCTGTCACTTTTCCCAGTCCTACAGGATAACCTTACATATATGTGAAGTGTAGTAAAGGAGTTAGTATTTAGGAAGATGAATGGGAAGGAAAGAAGTTAGAATTTAGTAAAGAACTGCTGCTATAACAAGATTTGGGTACAGATTCTGCCAGTGTGAAGGTCACTTGATGGAAGCTTCGGAATAGAGATTCTCACTTTTAGCTTGGTCCCTACTTCTTATCCAATAGCTATATACCTACACAGAATACCTGCAGCTCAGTTTTAATTAACTTCTCATGAAATTCAAGGGATTCACAACAAAAGTAAAACCCTCTTAAACTAATATGAGCACTAATTTACTGTATGCTGGTAGTGTTAACTCTTTTTTTTTTTTTTGAGTTGGAGTCTCACTCTGTCACCAGACTGGAGTGCAGTGGCCGCTCCCAGCCACCGCAGCCTCAACCTGCTGGACTCCGGTGATCTTTCCGCCTCAGCCTTCCAAGTAGCTGAAACTACAGGCATGTGTTACCACACCTGGCTAGTTTTTTTATTTATTGTAGAGATGAGGTCTCACCAAGTTGCCCAGGCGGGTCTCGAACCTGCGGGCTCAGGCAATCCATTCACCTCAGCCTCCCAAGGCATGGGATTACAGGCTGAGCCATGGAGCCCGACTTGTGTTAACTCTTAAACCTGCTTGATATACTTGCTATTCTAATTACATGAGTAAATTAAATATATCTAAAAACAGTGAGATGTGAGTAGGAAATGAGAATTGTTTCTATGAAAACTAAGTTGCGTGCTTTGTAAAGCGCAATATAAGAGTTGCTTAAGGTAGGGTGCGGTGGCTCAAACCTATATTACCAGCACTTTGGGAGGTCGAAGCAAGAGGATTGCCTGAGCCCATGGATTCGAGACCAGCCTGAGCAACATGGTGAGACCTCGTCTCTACAACAGATCAAAGAATTAGCTGGGTGTGGTAGCATGCATCTGTAGTTATGGCTATTTGAAAGGCCGAGGCAGAAGGACTGCCTGAGCCCAGCAGGCCAAGGCTGCAGTGGCCGTGAGTGTGCCACTACACTCCAGCCTGGGCGACAGAGTGAGACTCCAAATAAAAAACAACAACAACAACGAGTTGCTTAAAATGCTGCCTAACATGTCTCAACTGGGGTACCAAAAAAACCCAAAAAACGCCTGGCACAGTGTAGTCCCAGCTACTTGGGAGGCTGAAGCAGGAGACTCGCTTGATCCCAGAAGTTTGAGGCCATCCTGGGCAACAAAGTGAGACCCTCATCTCTAAAAAATAAAATAAAAATACTGTTAATAATCCTAGATGTGAGAAAGTCGGTTATGAAAGACTAGGATGAAATTATAAAAATCTACAAAGATTATACCATTACACTGCTTCATAAGAGTTTGGTTTGTCTTTTAAATAAATCAAGACTGGAAAACTGTCTTTAAAGAAATTAAGATTATAGGTATGGCTTATGCAAGAAAGAGGACAAGAAACTTCAATTGGTGGACTCTTATTTAAAAATAAAACAATGGCCCTATATCACAAGAGTGGTGAATAAATATAAAGTATACATTTTAAAAGTTGAAGGTTGACTGGGTGTGGTGGCTCAAGCGTATGATCCCAGCACTTTGGAAGGCCGAGGAGAGGACTGCCTGAGTCCAGGGGTTTGAGACCAGCCTGGGTAACTTGTTGAGACCTTGTCTTTACAATTAAAAAAAAAAATTTACTGGGCATGGTGACGCATGCCTATAGTTCTAGCTACTTGGAAGGCTGAGGCGGAAGGATTGTCTGAGCCTAGCAGGTCACGGCTGTGGTGGCCTTGTGTGTGCCACTGCAGTGCAGCCTGGGCAACAGAGTGAGACTCTGACTCAAAAAAAAAAAAAAAAAAGTTTAGGGTTGTATGTATCATTTAAATGAAAACTGCTTTAACAGTACTCTTTTTCAACCACTATACCAACTACCAATCCAGATTGCTTCAGGTTAAAAAGACTTGTTCTAAATTTCATAAATATCTAAGAAGATCTCAATACAAAGGTTACAACAGACTACTATAAAACAAAAAGCAGACAAATATCTAATTCTAACAGCCACTATTCAATATCGTTTTGCTGCTGTCTTTTGTAAGCAGTGTGGTTATCAACCTAAAATATTTTCACTATTATAATGTGTGCCAAAACAAGTCTACTACTTTACATTATTTTGTTAGTGACCATCAGAAAAACGAATCTTGCGTTCCCAAAGCAGAATCAAAATATCAAATATGTGCTTGAAAATATAAAAATTATTTTATTTTTCTTCTTGAAATGCTACTATATTAGAAAAACATAATTAGAACAAAATTTAAAAATTAGATTTAAAAGATTTTAAAAGCCTAATGCGAAACATCTCAAAACTGAAAGGTAATAGGTATCATCAAGGAAGGAAAAACTTTAAAATTCAGACTGATCAAACAGTTTGAGGAAGTAGAGTTTTTAAACAACAAAAGCTTTTGTAAAATTTCTTACTTTGTAAATTTTCTACAAATTTAAGATTAGGCAAAACAATCACTCAATCTGTTGGGTCTAGATACCACAGGCTGATGCAATCATAATATATTGGTTCTAGTTTGGTAAATTATTGTTCATGCTAGCCAAGAAATATGTTACTTTTACCATATAAACATTATTTAAATTACTTAGATTAAATTACAAAGAAGTGTTTAAAATTGACATTTTATGGAACATTCTATTTATACTACTTCATGACTACACTTTTAAACTCATCTATACTCTGGTTTGCCTACTGTACAGATTCTAAAGTTAGCAAAATAGTCAGACTTAAAAAAAAAAAATAAGACCCCCAAAATTTTTCTCATAAACATACCAGTATGACAAATAGACTTTCCCTCTCTCATTAAGTCTCACAGACAATTCTACACAAGCATTGTGGAGGTTTTTCATATAAACAATATAACATGCTAAACAACTTAAAAGTATTTAAGTTACCAAAATGTTAATTTTTCTCTATTAACTATAAACAAAATATATGATTCTGTAAGCAATAACTATTAAGATGAACTAGTCTGATGGAAAAACTGGTAATTCCTCAAAGGATAGAAAGAAGCACATTAATAATTTTTATTGTTCATTTCCTCTTTAAATATAAGACTAAGAAAAAAAGGAGGCCAGGCTTGGTGGCTCAGCCTATAATCCCAGCACTTTGGGAGGCCGAGAAAAGTGGTTTGCCTGAGCCCATGGGTTTGAGACCAGCCCGGGCAACTTAGCGAGACCTCATCTCTACAATAAATAAAAAATTAGCCAGGCATGGTAGCGCACGCCTGTAGTTCCGGCTACTTGGAAGGCTGAGGCGGAAGGATAACCAGAGCCCAGTAGGTTGATGCTGGGGTGGCCATGAAAGTGCCACTGCACTCTACCCTGGGTGACAGTGAGACTGCAATTCAAAAAAAAAGGAAAATAAAATGCTGAAGTTGGAGCCATTATCTTCCTTAAGCAATCAGGAAAAACAGCTCTAATATATGATTATAAAGTAGGTGGAACTGGGTAGAAATTATCTGATCCTCTATCCTAAAAACACTTATTTTCTAAAATAAGACATTTCTCTTCCAAAATTGGAATCTCAAAAAACATCAAAATTTATAAACCAAAGTATTATAGAACTTTCAAATACTTATGTGTTGAAAATTTTCTATCTAGATGCAATAATCAAAGCAAAATTTTTCTAAAATATGCTTTGGTATGCTAAATGTAAAAAAGTTAAAAAAAGAGAAACTGCCAAATAAATATGACATGTATCCAAATTTTGTTATTTAATCACGACTAAGTGGAATCAGAAACTCTGATGACCAATATAAGACAAAATGTTCTCACTCCTCTTAAGGTTGCAAATAAAATGAAAAGTAATATATATTTCTGCATAATTATACAGATGTCCATGAAAAGGATTTTTTTTTACAGTATGTATTTAAATGCTATTAAAATAATGAGTGACAAGCTACTTGAGTCCTGTTCCTTTCTACGGGTTATGCATTTAATCATAATAGCAGAATAAATTTTTATTGCTTTTATGCCTGTCCTAAAGATACTATTTTTAATTTTCCTTTTTCTAGTGTCTTGTAATGCTAAGATGATCTAAAAGCAATATAAGAGACAATTATTGAAATAATTCAAATATTCTAAATAATCTTTGAAATTACCTAAATAAGTATTGAAATTGCCTAAATAATCTTAGAACTATTCTAAATTAGGTTTAGCTTAATAATACTACTCAATGCAGTCAAAATTATGAAGCATTCAGATAGCAGACATGGGCATAAAGTATTTCATGAATAATTAAAAACAAAAGCATCTAATATTATATAAAAGAGGAACATTTTACCTGGATTAGATGAGGCAATGCTTTTAGTGTAAGACAAAACCAAATTCCCAGTTTGCATGGAAGCAAATCATGCCATTGTGGTTTCATCAGCAATCTAAAAGGAAAGGGAAAAAACTCCAAACAACAAATGAACAAAATATAGAGAAAGTTAGGAGATAAAACATTTTTTGTATGGTTGTTTCATCAAAAAAATTAAGAAAGTGTTCACTGAAATATTTACAACAGTTATCACAATCTGACTTACTTTATCATGAAATATAGTAGTTACAACAAATGCAATATATATAGCAAGTAAGTATATCTAGGGTAACATTTTGAGGAAGGAGGCTCCTAATCAAATTATAAAGATAAGGAAATAACAGCCCTCTTTCCAACCTGGGCTTTTCATCACTTTTGCAAAATGAGTTCTTCAACTTTATGATTACTTCAGCTAATAAAAAACTAACCATCGTTAGAATATTCTCAAGTGCTGACAGCCAGATATGAAGACTGTAGCATAAACAAACCAATACATAAAAATTAATGTCATTTGTAGTTCACTGAAGCATTACTCACTGATGTCATCAGAATAGAAGACAGGCAGAATAGTGTCTGATCTCTATCCCACATTGATCCCAGTTCATGCCCTGCTGTGTGAACTATTTAAACCCTTTATTCCTTTCTATGAATCAATAGACAAAATGGTGGTATCTTTTTGAGTGTACGGCGTATCACTGCCTCTCTACATACTGCCACTCCTGAGCTAAGTGATAGATTCTTCCAGGAATATTTTGTTTCTAAAGTTCAGCATAAAAATTTCAAACTATAAGAATCTGAAGGGCCATAAAATTTAAATATATATTAACAGTTTATAAGGAGAACCTGTAGAAATTTTGCTGTAAGATTAGAATTTGTCTCATAAACTATGGCACATTATTAGTCCTTTATAAACTGAATATGGGAGTAAATAGCATATCTAAATGGATATACATATAAAGTTGAATCACATTAAAGACATTTTAAAAGTTTCAAGTTTTAAAGTATTTTTATACTCTCCTACCTTTCATTTTTTTCTGAAGTACCAAGTTTTGATACATCCATACTCTTGCTGCCAGTCTTTTTTTTCTTTTCTCTCTTTTTTCTACTAAGCAGTTCATCCTTAATGTAGAAAGAATTATGGTTATAGGTTATCATTAACATGTACTCTTCAAATGTTATCAAGACTCTTCTGTGAAGGGTAAACATTATAGAGGAACATTTATGCAAATGCATGAAACGTCCAACATGATTAAGTAAAATCATCTATCTTTCACAATAACTGTTGCCATGGTATCCAGGCCTTAAACACACATGAAGTTCAGCACTGTCAGTCATGTGCATCTCCATAGCAATCAAAGTTTTCTAAGAAGAGAAAGCATTCAGCTCACTTTTTCTCATTCATCCAACTTTAATAATGTCACTTCAAAAGGAATGAGTAAACAGATGCTAATTCATGAATACTGATAAATATGTTTGACAATCTTTAATATATAAATAAAAATCCACAGCAGAAAAAACTATAGTAAGCATATTAGATCAAGAAAAGTATAATAATTTTTAGCCAATTGATCTCTAAAGTTATAGAATTATATTCATTTCAAACCTTATTTGTTCATTTCAAATCTTAGTTAAAATATTTTTAAAGTACATAGACATTCATTAAATGAGAGCCTATGATACAAAAAAGTTCTAAAGTTAGTCTTACATTAAAAAAAAGTTCTGTTTGGAAGTTGGTGATTCTAATTTTTAGTTCAATATTTTGGCTTTCACAAAGTTTTATAACAAACTCAAGTGCTACATTTTTAAAAAGAAGATTTTCTCATTTCATAGGTTCTTTTTCACTTAGAAATGTCAAACACTAAATATTGAGTACAAAACTATTAGAATAAGGAATATGTATAGAAAAAGTGAAAGTTTCATCAGTTGAAAAAGAAAAGCCTGAAATTCCATATAAAATTAAAGAGGCTAGTTAACTTGATTTATTACTAATACTTACCAGTTGTTTTTCCAGGTAGATTGACCAAACCACAGCATAATGACCCACTGTGAGAATAATGAACAAGAGCAATGCCAGCTCAGCATTGCTCATTTTTCTCACCCGCCTGTAGTAGAATACAGGCTGTCGCCAGTCGGGAAGTCCATTGATCAGAATATCATCATACCTACAGTAGCAAATATAACAATTTTTCATGAAGAATTTAAAATAAAAACAAAAAAAACTTCATTTGTATTTATATTTACAAAGAGGAAAAAGAAAATAATTTATCCAAGTTAGATAACATTTATGTGGATTACCAGCATTCCAATATCTAGTAAATTCAAAGCACTATAGATAGCTCTAGTCACTGTAACCTTCAAAAAGGTGCACAGTAATATACTATGTATTCCAGATCTCTCTTGTTTTTACAGCATCCAGATGTGACCTCTTGAATGACATCTACAATAAAGGAGCTACATATAATCTACCTGTCTACTACAGTCTACAGCAAAGACCCCACCACTGAAGTCAGCAACAAAAGGAAGGATCTCAATAGAAGAAAAATCAAGATAAGAGCTATTTGTTCCCATAAATTACATATTAATTGAATCAAACTTCTAGTCAGTGCTTTTATTTCTACCCCTATACCACAGTGGTTCAAGGTTGAAACATTTATACACATTATTTTATCAAAGCTTTTTAATGAGGTAAAAGCCTACAAAAAATGAGCACCTTTTAATTTGTATTGCCACATTCCTTTAGAAAATAAAAAACTCTCAGATTAAAAAGCAATGTGGAAACAATCACTGTTTATGTCGGATTTCTCAATAAAACTGTTTATTTGTAAACATTTAAGAGACAATTTCCTCATTTTTGGCTTTTGATGAAGTGAAAAGAAGAACATTAACAAGTAAAAGCTTTCCTAGTCATGCATTTTAAATCAGCCTTCTGGTACTATCAGGCTAAAAAAGATACTTTAAAACAAAATTTCAACTGAATTTAAATTTACTTGTCTGACAATTATTGAACAAATATTTTTAAGGTTAAAAATAAGGAGTTACATTTATGATTGTAAAACTCAAAATGGTCACACACAAACACTGTATGCTCAACACACACAACTTGTTAATCTTAATTGAACACAACTCATTAAATATTCTAATCACACTATTTCCAGAATTAAATCTTTACTGAAAGGCCTAATTTGGTGCAACACATTGACCAAAATATTTTAATTAAAAATATTCTGAGTTAGTCGCAGGCCTAATTACAGGAATAGAAATAAGGCCTATATTGTCAGGCAGGTCAGTAGAACTCAGTAGTAGGTTTTTCTCAAGTAAATTGACCGATCTAGGAATAATAGCGCAGCTGCTAAACTGCCAGTCTTGACATGTAAATCAATTTAAATGCAACAACTGCAGTAGCTACTTTGATAGTTATTAAATTGATACCTTGGAGATATGCTAAAAAAATAAAGTGGAGGATTTATTACAGGCAACTTCTTTTTTCAGTAGAAAAACATTAGATGTAAATGCAAAATGTATTTTTTTAACAAATCTAGAAAACCTGACTTTTAGATCAACTTAGGTTACTAATAATACTATTAGATCGGAACAATCAATGTTGAAAGCAAAGCATATTAGTTAGCACTAAACTCTTAAAAACCAAATTGTGCAAGATAAAAGTCTACAAATTAAAATATGGTTGTACAATAGCTGGACCAGAAAAAATTTGGTGTTAAATATTCTTCTTCAATATTTATAGTAATTCTTGAATATTAACATCAAGATATAATAATATGAATTCACAAAAAACTATCACTCTTGTTATCAAAAATTTATATTTAAATTGATTTTTATAAAACTAACTCATTTTAAATTGTAGATGGATAAGTTAAAAGGTTTCAAGTGGCATAACACAAGATTATAACATTCAATGAAGTCCAATGAATGTTAAGTTCTGAATTTATTCTAAATCCATATTCTACTTCAGATTTGTTGAAAGAAAAAAAGGGTGAATATAAAAATCATTATTTTCAGCAAATCTCTTCCATGAAATAACCTCATGTAAAAAGTATAGTTATTAATAAAGAACATCTAAGAAAATGAAGACAATTCCTTAATAGCACTCATAAGTATTACATTTGCTTTAGATTTAACAAACTGTATCAGAAGAAAACACAATTGAACTCATAGGTAAGAATCTGGTATTAAATATTTTATCACCATCATATTGAAAACGCTATGTGTCTGCCAATAGCTACTTTTTCTAACCCACATATAAACTGTATTTAGTGCATAACCAAATTTAAGATAGCAAAACCTCCTGCACTGAACACATTAAACAGAACTAGATATTTACTAAGATATTCCTGCAACTCTAAACAACAGTCTCTAAGGATTAAATTTAGAATCAATGCTCTATTGGTTTTCCTATCAATGAACATTATGGCTCACACAACTGGCCATTCTAAGGAAAGACAGCATCTATTATAGTTCACTTTTTAGAATATATCCTGTTAAAAGATAAATTATTGCTTTACTGATGAAACACTGAAAAAACAAATGCATTTCTTAAAGTACACACAGATGTTATCTGCAGAAGTTATTTAAGAAAAAAACACTGTTGATATCACATAAAATTTTAAATGTCACTTTATTATGCTTTTTTCTGTATTTAAATATATAACACATTAAAATGTTCTATAATTGAGACTCATACAAACTGTTCTCAACAATTTGTTAAAATCAGATTAAGAATGTACAAATATATCAATGTGTTATAAGTTATACAGAAATAGATCTCTATGATTAAAATATCACTAATGGTAAAAATCCTTTGGAACCGTAAAGGCATTTATTTGGGAAAGCAAAACACTAATTGATCAGTTCCACACATCCAACATATGGCCTAATGTGTTTACTTCTTTTGATTTTCTTAAAATAGGTGATACATGATAAAAATAAAATAATGGTCACATAATCATTAGTGAGTTCCATACTACAATCTTCAATTCATCAAACATATTTAGCCTAATATAAATACCGGAAAATAAGTAGATTTTAAAATGTTTTTAACTGCCAGCAGAAAAAAATTCATGGAAATTTAAGATACAAGCATATCTTAAATATAAAATAGTAAGTATGCAACTAAAACTAAAAATTTGTATATTAAGAAAATGAGTATTTAAATAATTCTGGCATTTGCCCAAATTATACATTTTTCATAATACAAGAGCTTGAATTTTTAGCTTAAAACAGTATAATTTCCACTTAGGTCATATTTTGAAACTTTCAATAAAAATTAATTTTACAAAGATCATAAACAGAAAACAAGTCTAAATTGATTATTCTCGCTCTTCTTTAAAATAAAAATATATACATATAATACCAAAAATTGTATCACTCCTAGGCTACAAATTTATACAGCATATTACTGTACTCCGTATTTTACTTAGGGAAGGTACTAAAATAGATTTCTTATTCTCAGACTAATGTTTATCTTGATTTGAACACATTTGTAAACAAATTTATAATAACCAGGTAATGAATTTATAAGAGTTTAGCAGATTAAGGATGAAATAACTATACTTTTAACTACATCTATAAAAAAAATCATGATTTTACTTAGTAAACTAAAAAACATCAACTTTTTATAAATATAGTAACAAAACAGACAAAAAACTTTGAAGTTGCACAATTGGATTAGCAAAAGAAGACTGGTTAAAAATGTAAAACTAGATTTTAAACAAAAGTTAATGTTACTATTACTAAAGCACAATCTAGTGTATAAATGTAATGAGTGGTAGTCAGTACTTTAGTTCAGCTAATATTTAGAGTAGTGGTATAATAATTTGTTGGAGCACAGCTGGATTACTGTTTCCCAATGTAAGTTAGTTAAGGAGTTTAGAAAACCCTGCTATACTATACACTAACCAGAGAAACCTATTACAGTCATGCTTCACCTGACTACAGAAATACATTTTGAGAAATGCATCATTAAGTGAATCTGCTGTTTTGTGAACATCATAGAGTATACTTACACAAACCTAGTTGGTATAGCCTTCTATACACTTAGGCTAAATGGTATAGCCTATTACTCCTAGGTTACAAATTTATACAGTATGTTACTGTACTGAATACTGTAGGTAACTGTAACATAACTGTATAGTGTTTATAGATATTAACATAGAAAAAGTATAGTAATAATACAGTATTATAATCTTATAGGTCTAGCATTATATATGCAGTCCTTCATTGACTGAAATGTCATTATGCAGCACATGACTATTTTTATGCTATAGTTTATGTCTTTGGGAAGAAAAGGGCTTAAAAGTTTATTTACAATTACACTCCTAGGAATCTATATCAAAGAAATAAAAATATATGTCCACAAGAAGACTTCTATGTGAATATTTAGCACCATTACCCATCACAACCCCAAAGTGGAAACAACTGTCTATCAGCTGGTGAATGGATAAGCAGAAGTGGTATTTCTATACAATGGAATACTGCTCAGCAATAAAAAAGAATGAACTACTGGTATATGTTACAGTATGGTGAACCTCAGTTAATAGAAGCCAGATGTAAAAAACTACATATTACATGATTTCAATTATATAAAATGTCCAGAAAAACAAATGTATAGACACGTAAAGTAAGTCAGAGGTTGCCTGGGGCTGGGGATCAGAGTGGGAATCCCCTGCAAATGGGTTTAAGAGACTCTTTCAAAGTGATGTAAATGTTCTAAAACTACATTGTAATGATGGTTTGTACAGCTCTGTAAATTTACTAAAAAGTAGGTGACTTTTAGTATGTAAATTATACCTAAATAAGGCTGTTGAAAAAAATAAAACAAAACTTGTCTTTTCTGGCTGGGTGAACTGGCTCACACCTATAGGGGTGGGAGGATTCTTTGAGCCCAGAAGTTTGAGATTAGCCTGGACAACATAGCAAGAACTAGTCTCTACAAAAAAATTTAAAAATTCGCTGGGCATAGTAGCACACTCTTGTAGTCTAACCTACTCAGGAGGCTGAGGTGGAAGGATCGCTTGAGCCCAGGAGTTGGAGGCTGTGGTAAGCCACGATTGTGCCATTAGTAGTACTTCAGCCTGGGTAACAGAATGAGACCCTGACTAAAACAAACAAACAAAATCTTTTCTTTTCTTTCTTTCTTTCTTTTTTTTCTAAAGGTTATTCAAGTTGTTAATTGATCTATTTTATTGCCATTCTTTTTCCCACCAATATTTAAAGAATGCATCTGATTTCAGTAAAAACACAATTATGTGTAAGAAAAAGAAATAGGAAACATGTCTATGACAATTTTCTAAACTGCAAATTTCTGGAAGGTTACACATTTAAAAGGTTACACATTTAAAAATATTCAATGAACATTTATAATAAATACTTGTGATATCAAAAAGCATTTTTAATACCAATATGAGATTATCTTCTTTTAGAAGATAAAGCTGACTGTGCTTTCTTTTTTTTCCTAAAGGAATCATAAACATTAGGTAATTGTCTGCAGAGATGTCTTTCTCCTATATTTTTAAATACTCATAGGTCATCTGGCCTCAGGCACAAGCTTTAGAGGAGTGATTCTTAGCTTGATTAGTTAAGACTTTTGCCTCAAGGAAAACCAGGTACCAAAGAGTTACTTGTGCCTCAAGGGGTATAAATACTACAGCTGCTTGTGTAACTGTCAGATCCATTTTTTCTACCAATACAAAAATAAATGCAGAGGAAACGCATCCTAAAGAGATAATGTTGATGATTCTGTGTTAAATGAAGAAACAATTTATACGTAAGAAGTGATTTGTTTTGAAAAGAGAAAATTTTAGTAACTGAAAGAAATTATTAAACAGTTTACTGACTTAAGACAACAAACAAAAATATAAAATCTGAAGCCAGAGATGCTAGAAGACTAAATAAAGCTAACTTTGCAGATAATGCTTGATGTATGAAACAAAACTAGGGGTTTACTGAGAGAAACCAACTAGAAAATATGCACAGAAAGACCAACACTTCTTTCAACACACTTCTAGGACTCTTTCAACACTGTGGATTATCTCAAACCAGAGGAATGTCTGCTATGGTTTCTGGACCAATGCCAGCCCTTGTTATAAAGTAAAGAACAGTTTAAGAGAATATCTTGAATCCTTGCTCTGTAATCTGACAAATTGAGATACTCAAATTAAACAGTTAAGATGAAAATCAAGAGTAGTAGCTAACATTTGAGCATATAGAATAATTCTAGATAATAAATTTGAAGAAAGATTCAGAATGTCAAACAGCATAATTTTTGGAGTTGTCTTAAGATATGTTAGCCCCCATAGAGAGATATTTAGGCTGGTTTTAGCTTAAATCTCAAAAACCTAGCTTTGTTTTTGTTTTACCTTTTTTAAGGTATTCTTTTACTGTAGAGCAGTATTTTTCAATTTTGGAATGTGACCCACTTGAGTCTCATAAAATCAATTTAGTGGACCATACCAGCATTGTTAAAAAAAAAAAAAAAAAAAAAAGACTAGTCTAGACTAGCCTAGTGCAGAAAATAATCTGTTCTGCTTCACATGCAATAAGAAGTGTTTTATGAAACTTGTTTCAGTTATGCATGTATGTCCTGTGGCATAATGCAAAATGCAATTTCTTATTGTGGTCTGACTTAAAAAACTTGGAAGCCCACCACAATTCTATAGGGATAGAGGAAAGGGGCCTCTCTGTAATCTCCCCTTAAGCCCTGGCACTCTAAACCATTATATAAATATATTACCACTCTTCTCGAAGGGGCACAGAGAAGTAAGTCTTCGAGTGATGCATGCCCTCCACTCTGAAGTTTAACCCTAAATGTAGAATCACTGGAGCAGAGTCAGGGAAGGGAAGGAGGCAAGAGAAATAGTAGAAAGTGGCAAATATTTTTCTTCCATCCCAATCTTCTGCAGGCTTATACAAGTTCACATAATTGGGTTTGTCGGTGAGAAAATATCAAGAAAGGGTACTAACTTGACTATCACTAAGTCTGATCTCAAACATTTAAGGAATAGGGGAGAAAGACTACCAAGCACAGACAGAAGCTATTACTGATATACTGAAAACAATGGACAACTGTTTGAAGTCTAGTGGTATTTATATTTCCCAAGGCATAAACACCCACATTAAAAATATTACCTAATGAAGTCAGGACTTGCTAACATTATAACTCCTGATCCTGAAGCCTATAAGTATTGTATCAATCTTGTGAATATTTTCAATAGACATTAACTCTACTCTAAACACACATTTTTAAAACACCACATTTCTTGGAAGGAACAAAAATGAAATACTAACTTACAATACATAAAATGCTTAATGATACGTAGTTCTTTCCTTCATAAGCTATAGCATGAAACTATAACAGCTAATTCAAAAGCAGAATTGAGCACTCACCTCTGCCTTCGTTCATCATCCTTTAACACTTCATAAATGGCCACCAACTAAAATAGAAGCATTACTTTAAAATAAAAATACTCTCAACTACAAGAAATCATACAAGGGTAAAGGCACTATAACGCACACACAGAAAGCTCTATTGCCCATATATACAACAAACAGATAAAATCTCAACTATAAGTACCAGCTTTATGTTTTGGTAGCACCTTAGGTGGTTAAAAAATGCTTTATATAAATATAAGTAATAGCTATCTTAAAGTGTGCATTTTAAAAACAAAAGCTGTAACTTACACAAGAAAATTATGACAATTAAGACCCTCCAAGAATTTACGGATGCTAATAATATTAAATGGTAAAAACATATTTTGTAAAAAATTGAATAAAAATATATACATTGTATTTTTCAGTTATTACCTAATTTTCAAATGGAAATATTCTATATAACATATTTCTGCCACAAACATATTTTAATACATTTGCCACAAAATATATGTAATGGTGTATTTTACTTACTTGTCTAAACTGAGTTTCTGCATTTTCATCTTTATTCTTGTCTGGATGTAAAGTTAGTGAAAGCTTACGATATGCTTTTCTGATGTCTGCAGATGAGGCATCCTGGAGGTAGTAGGGGGAGGGGGAAAATACAAAGCAAACTTTGTCAGAAAAAGAAATTCCCAGAACCTTGTTAAGATCTGAGAAGACAGCCAACCAAGTGCAGGACCCCAGGCAATGTAATTTGAGCAATCAGTCTAACAACCAGGCTATGCAACTAGCCTGACCCACATGACTGAACAATTATTCAATCTAATTTGGCTCTCCTCTTAACTTTTCATTACCATACAGCATTTAAAGAAGACAGTATTGGGCAAAACTTTTCAAACACTTGCCTTCCTAAAATTAACCAATAAATCTTTTTCAGTAATTAAGAGATCAAAAGGAAACAAATTAAAAATTAATACATCTGTGTGCCTTCAAAGAAGATCTTTATTTATTTGAGAATCTTAAAGTCAATTTTTAAATCTCAGCTAACCATATGTGGTTTTATTATTTATACTGAATTTATCATGTAGCAACAACCTATGGAATCTCAATTTCACATTTCAAAAAGTGTGCCTACCTGAAGGCAGTTTAATTCATACTTATCTAAAATAATTATAATTAGAAATAGATTTGTGAGCCGGGTTCGGTGGCTCAGCCTGTAATCCCACGCCTTTGGGAGGCTGAGGTGAGTGGATTGCCCGAGCCCGAGGGTTCGAGACCCGCCTGGGCAGGTGTGACCTCATCTCTACAATACATCAAAAAATTAGCCGGGCGTGGTAGCCCGCGCCTGTAGTTCCAGCTATGTGGAAGGCTGAGGCGGAAGGATCGCCGGAGCCCAGCAGGTCGAGGCTGCGGTGGCCGGGAGCGGCCACTGCACTCCAGTCTGGGCGACAGAGTGAGACTCCAACTCAAAAAAAAAAAAAGAAATAGATTTGTGTATTGCACTTAATATTTACTTAGTTCTTTAAGGACTGTTTTCAATGTTGTCCAGTTTTCCCAGTCTGGTTTGTAGAAATAAATTTGCCCAATATTTATGTTAATAATATAGTTTAAATATATCTAAAAGGTCACTAACGTTTCTACTTCAGATTAAGTGAATGTTAAAATTATATTTTATAACCCTGTGTGCCACCCAGGCAAAATCAGAAAACATTATATGGCCAGTATAAAATGCATGACAATAACAAAGAACACACTGTCAAGTTGGGGGTTTAAAACTTTATCTCCATTAATTAATTAATTTTTTTTGAGTTGGAGTCTCACTCTGTCACCCAGACTGGAGTGCAGTGGCACGCAATTGGCCACTGCCGCCTCGACCTGCTGGGCTCCGGCGATCCTTCCGCCTTAGCCTTCCAAGTAGCCGGAACTACAGGCATGTGCTACCACATCCGGCTAATTTTTGATTTATTGTAGAGACAAGGGCTCGCCAAGTTGCCTGGGCTGGTCTCGAACCCGCAGGTTCAGAGAATCCACTCTCCTCAGCCTCCCAAAGTGCTGGGGTTACAGGCTGAGCCACCGACCCCGGCCTCCATTAATTTTAAAAGATATTCCAATAACATATTCATGTTGGGGCAAAATGGTAGCAAAGTTGTTATTGAATGTTTCTCTTGTCTATGGTCATACCACCCTGAATGCACCTGATCTCATTCAAATTTTATCTCATTTGATAGCTGATGATTTGTCCAATTAATTTCTCAAATTACTAAAAAGTTCAGATGACTAAAAAAAACCAAACCAACGCAAAAAATTCATACACCTGGAACAAAATAGTTGTTAAAGAAATAGAACTGGAGAGAGACAAAGTAAGACTATAATTAGTCTGTCAAGCTTTCCTTTATAAACCATTATTTTCACTACCAGTTCCCTGAGACTTGTTGCTTCAGGACGGTATGATACTCTAGGTGTGAATATTTTTGTGACTTGCTATAAAATACGCAAAAGTGAGTATTACAGATAATATGATTGTAATTTGCTTAATGAAACTTACATTAGATGGCAGGTAACAGAAACAAATGATCATTTAATAAAAATCTGTGATGAATCTTTTTTTTAAGCAAAGAGATCAGTGTCAAATGAATAACCAGTCTCTAACTGGGAGTTTAATTTTAGATTTTAGTAAAGGACTATATTACAGAAAAAAATCATTCCCAGAGTAGATTTCATACACAATAAGAACTAATGCATTTTCTTCCATTATAAAAGTAATACATACTCATTATAAAACATCTATGATACACTCAAAAATAAAAATGACTAGGTTCACACTTGTAATCCCAGCACTTTGGGAGGCCAAGGTAAGAGGATTGCTTGAGGCTAGGAATTTGAGACCAGTCAAGGCAGTGCAGCAAAATCCTTTCTCTACAAAAAAATAAAAATACTAGCAGGGAGCAGTGCTTCACCTCTGTAATCCCAGCTCTTTGGGAGGCAGAGGTGATTGCCTGAGCTCAGGGATTTGAGACCAGCCTGGACAACCTGGAGAGACTTGTCTCCACAATTAAAAAAAAATTAGCCTGCCTGTAGTTCCAGCTACTGGAAGGGCTGAGGTAGAGGGAGCGCCTGAGTCCAGCAGGTTGACTCTGTGGTAGCCGTGAGCATGCCTCTGCACTCCAACCTGGACAACAGAGTGAGACTCTTCAATCAATCAATTAATCAATCCCCAGCATGGTGGTACACACCCATAGTCCCAGCTACACCATAAGATGAGGTGGGAGTATTGCTTGTGCCCAGGGGGTAGAGGCTGCAGTGAGCCAAGACTGTACCACCGAACTCCAGCCTGGGTGATAGAGTAAGACCCTGTCTCTAAAAAAAATAAAAATAAAAATGACTAATAATCATTTAAGGCATTTCCCTGCTTCTAGTCTTGTCATTCTGACCCCAATCCTCCTTTTTCTGTCACTGGATGTACCCTAAATGTAAGTGTGGTCAGATGGCTCTCCTATTTCAAAGTCTTCAGTATCTCTCAAGTGTTTTTTCCACAAAGAGCTCTTATCTCTCACCATCTTGGCTCATCCTCCTGGTTCCCCAACCTCATGCTCACCCAACTACAGCTACAGAGTATTCTCTCCTAAGGAACAGGCCTCTCCGGATACACATAAATATTATCTATTTTCTTCTTGAGAATCTACCCAGTAGAGTCTACCCTAAGTGGATACAGCTGAAAAATATGAAGATTCTTCTATCTATAAAAATATGCTCTAGACAAATTGTACTTAAAACTAGCTATATATATTTAATTTTAGGTACTCAAAGAAGCTTAACTTATTTTATTCTGTTTTGTTTGAGTCCAAGTCTCACTCTGTCGCCCAGGCTAGAGTGCAGTGGCATGCTCACAGCCAACCCAGCGTCGATCTGCTGGGCTCTAGTGATGCTTCTGCCTCAGCCTTCCAAGTAGCCGGCTAATTTTTTATTTATTTTATTTTTTTATTGTAGAGATGAGGTCTTGCCAAGTTGCCTGGGCTGGTCTTGAACCCGCGGGCTCAGGCAATTCACTCACCTCAGCCTCCCAAAGTGCTGAGATTACAGGCTGAGCCACTGAACCCAGCCTTACTTATTTTATTCTTAGAACAAACCTATGATGTAAGTATAGTTATTATCAGGCCCATTTTACTGATGAAGTAAAGTGAGGCAAATAGAGGTTAAATAACATCCTCCAGTTCATACTACTGGCACATAGATGAAAAGAGAATTCAAACCCAAAAAACACTGCTTCAGAATCAGAGTTCTTTATGTTGATTATTAGCTTCAGATTTGGTATGAATAACTTCACAAGGGAATACAGTTTTGGGAAGGCAGAAAAACAATTATTACGTTCTTGATCTGATAAGTTGCATAGAACAAGTTCATATAACCACAATGTGAATATGCTCTATTAGAGCTTTAAAGGCAAAAACCCTGGTATGTGTTGGCCTCTCTAGAACATTTTATATTACACTTCTATTAGAGGCCTGAATGTTAGAACATCCTTCTCCTACATTTAGCAGATTAGACCTTTTATCTCTCTGGTGGATAGAAAAAAATTTTGATAGCACTATGGGCGAATTGGAGCTGTATTGGATTCAATATCAGGATTCTTTTCCTTCTAAATGTGATATGATTCTTAAGCAAGCTAAACATGAATTATCTTAACATTTGGATGTTAAGGAAGAGACATACTGTCACCCCTTCAAGACAAACAAACAAAAACCAGAAGTTACATATGCTCATTAAAGTTGAAACAATTTGATGGTAAGTCAGCCAAAACAACAGGGTAGGGAACACCAAGAGCCTGTCCATCCACAGAAACAGTGAATAACCTGGCAAAAACTGTCAGAATCAACTTTATCTGATATCTGAAAACCATCAAAACTTAACAATAATAGAGTAAACACTTAAGAAAAAGAAAGATGATTCTCACAAAGGGTTTTAAAGATGTCAACCAAGTTCTTGGTGTGGGTTCTAGATGCCAGAGGAAGCTGAGCTAACCTTGTTCTCAAAGGACTGTGATTGTTTGTTTTGACCTGTTGGCTCCCTGACACAATGTGTAAAAGACTTGCCTTTATTTTGCCAAACACAGAACCTGACAAGGGCAGAGAAGCCATCTGTAGAAAACATTTAAAAATAACTTTATGAGCTTGTAGGGCTGACTGGGGCAAGGGATAGCAATTAGGTCAAACAATAGATATACCAAAAAGGAGGGAAGACTGGGGAATGAGATGTTTTGAGGAATAAGGGCTTTGAAATGCTTCTATATATGCTTTGAAAATTAGGATATGTGCATGGCCAGGGCAGAGCACGTGCTCAGAAAGACCTGAGAAGGTCCTAAGTTCTCATCTCTGGGTGATCTTCAGACTCTGTACTAGCAGAAACTGAAGGCTAAGAAAGGATTGTAAACTGCCTGGTTGAGTCTTGAAAGCATGCCCCAATATATACATAGAGCCCACTGGTAAAGACTGGGATATATATACAATGGTGGTTCCATAAGAATGTAATGAACCTAAAAATTATAACATCTACTGACTTCTCAGTCATCTTAATACCATAGCACAATGTATTATGCATTTGTAGTAATGCTGATGTAAACAAACCTACTGTGCTGCCAGTTATATAAAAGTATAGCAATGCAATTATGTACAATACATAATACTTGATAATAAATGACTATGTTATGGGGTGTGTATTTACTATGTTATATTTTTTATGGTTATTTTAGATTATACTCTTTTTCTACTTTTGGAAAAAAAAGTTAACTATAAAATAGACTCAGGCAGGTTCTTCAGGAGATATTCCAGAAGAAGGCATTGTTATTACAGGAGAGGATAGCTCCATGAATGTTACTGACCCTGAAGACCTTCCAGTGGGACAAGATGTAGAGGTGGGAGACAGTGATACTAATGATCCTGATTTTGTATACGACTAAGCTAATGTGTGTGTTGGTGTCTCTGTTTTTCACAATAAAATTTAAAAAGTAAGAATAAAAAATATTTAATAGAAAAAACTTATTTAAAAAGGATATAAAAAAGAAAACATTTTTATACAGCTGTATAATGTGTTTTAAGCTAAGAATTATTTATGAGCAAAAAGTTTAAAAAATAAAAATTTTTTAAAGTAAAAAAGCTACAGTAATTAAGATCCATTTATCATTGTAAAAAATAATATTTTAAAATAAATTTAGTGTAGTGTAAGTGTTCAGTATTTATAAAATCTACAGTAGTATACAGTGATGTCCCAGTCTTTCACATTCACTCGCTATTCACTCACCAAGTCACCCAGAGTAACTTCCAGTCCTTCAGGCTTCACTCATATGCCCTACACAGGAATATATTTTAAATCTTTTATACTGTATTTATACTGTACCTTTTCTATGTTTATACACACAAATACCTACCATCGTATGGTATAAAAATACAACTATATAAAAATGCAACTGTCTACAGTACTCAGTACAGTAGTAACATGCTATACAGGTTTGTAGCCTAGGAGCAATAGGCTATAACACATAGCCTAGGTGTGTAGTTGGCTAGATCATCTAGATTTGTGTAAATACACTCTATGATATTGACACAATGACAATTTACCTAATGACGCATTTCTCAGAATGCATGTCACTGCTAAAACAACACATATATTTCTGGTTTCAAGTGCTTAAGGAAATCTCTGCCAAATCATTAGTTGACCACCAAGCTAACAAAACAGAGATTCTAGTGCCACACATAACAAAGATTATATGCTAGTGTACTTCAGAAAAGTCACTACACCAACAAACAACACTAAGCACTACAGGCAGTAAAAACAAATCCAGGGAGGCAAAATACAATTGCCACATTATATATTTAAAATGTCTAGTATTCAACAAAAAATTATGAACCATGCAAAGATGCGAGAAAGTATGATCACACACAGAGAGAGAGAAAAAAAAAACTTAATAGAAACTGTCCCTGAGAAAGTCTATATATTGGACTTACTAGATAAAGACTTTAAATCAATTTTTAAAATATGTTCCAAGAGCATGCACAAAGAACTAAAGAAAAGCATAAAAATGGTCTCTCACAAAACTGAGAATATCAACAAGAAGAAATTTTAAGATGAACAAAATAGAAATTCTGGACTTGAAACATAATAATTGAAATGAAAATTTCACTAAGTATCAACAGCAGATTTGAGTAGAAGAAAAAAATGAATGAACATAAAGATAGGTCTACTGAGATTACCTTATCTGGGGGAACAAAAAGAAAATGAATGAAGAAAGATGAACAGAGCCTAAGAGACCCATAGGACACTATTAAGAGTACCAACAAATACATAATTACAGTCCAAAAGGGAAAAGAAAGAAAAAAACAGGGCAGAAAAAATATTTAAAGAAAAAAATGACTGAAAACATCCAAAATTTGATGGAAAACATGAATCTACATATGTAAGAATCTCAACAAAAGCCAGTTCAGGATAAAACCAAAGCAATCCACATCTGGAAGCATTATAACCAAACTGTTGAAAGAGTAGGACAAAGAGAATTCTGGAAACAACAAAAAGAAGCAACTCATCATGTACAAGGAATTCTCAAGAAAATTAACATCTAATTTCTCATCAAAAATTATTGAGACTGAAGATAGTGGAATAATGTATTTAAAGTGCTAAAATATTTATGTCAACCAAAAATCGCAAATCCAACAAAACTATTCCTCATAAACAAAAGAACAATTAAGACATCCCAGTAAAACAAAAAAATGAGAATTCACTGCCAGTAAACATGTACTTTAAGAAATATCACAGGGAGTTATCTCAGGCTTGAAGAAAAAAAATACTAGAAAGTAACTCAAATCAGCAAAGATCATTGGCAAAGATAATTGTGTGGTCTGAGTATTTGTATCCCTCCAAAATTTATGTGTTGAAATCTAATTTCTATTGTGATTGTATTAAGTGGTGGGGCCTTTATGAGATTAGCTCATGTCATGAGATTAGTGCCCTTAAAAAATAGGTCTCATAGAACTGTCCTTTTTTGGTCTGCCATGTAAGGACACATGGAAGTCTCCATCTCTGGAATGGGCCCTCACCACACAGTGAATCTTAGTCTAAGATCAGCCTTGATTTTAGACTTCTCAGCCTCCAGAACTATGAGCAATAAATTTCTGTTGTTTATAACTACCCAGTGTAAGGTATTTTGTGATAACCGCCAGAACAGACTAAGATACTATATATAAAAATCTAAAAGTCACTATTAATGTATTTTAGTTAGTAACTCTAATTTTTTCCTATATGACTTAAAAGACAACTATATAAAGCAATTAATTATAAATCGAAAACTTAAGGAAAACAATAATATAAATCTGTCTATTGCACATATGTATAAAGATTTAATCTGTGACAATAACATAATGAGAAGGGAACAGTGCTTGTTATAGGAGCAAAAATTTTTACATGATTCAAACTGAATTGGTATTAATCCAAACTAGATTGCTATAAATTAAGATGTTAATTGTAATCCCTAGGGCAAACACTAAGAAAATAAAGATCTATAGTAAAAGAAGTGAAAAGTGAATCATTTGCGACCAGCCTGGGCAACTTGGTCAGACCTCGTCTCTACAATAAATCACAAAAAATTAGCCAGGTGTGGAGGCATATGTTTGTAGTTCCAGTTACTTGCAAGGCTGAGGCAGAAGGATTGCCTAAGCCCTGCAGGTCAAGGCTGCAGTGGCCGTGAGTGTACCACTGCACTCCAGCCTGGGCGACAGAGTGAGACTCCAACTCAAAAAAAAAAAAAAGTAAAAGAAAAAGAAAAGAAAAGTAACTGAAGAACAAAGAAGACAAAAGATATATAGAAAACAAAAGCCAAAATAGCAAAAATAGGTCCTTCTTTACCTGCAATTACTTTAAAAATTAATAGATTAAATTCTCCAATTAAAAGAAAAATATTGGCAAAAAACAACCAAAAAATACAACTATAGTAAGTACTCACTTAAGGTGGATAGGTTCTTAGAAACTGTGATCTTAAGTAAAATTATGTATAATGAAATCAATTTTTTTCCTCATCAATGTTACAGCAAAATGACATTGAAGCAAATTATGTTATTTGAGAACCTACAATACATTATTTAGCTTAAAGTCACCATTTCTGAGAACCTACTATGTCAAGTGAAGACTTACCGTATATGATATCTACAAAAGACTCACTTTAAAACCAAAGACACAAATAGGTTGAAAGTGAGTGAGTAGGAAAAAAACGTTCCTTACAAACAGTAACCAAAAGAGAGCTGTGCACCAATATCAGACAAAATAAATTTTAAGACAAAACTTACTTTAAGAGACGAAAAACTTTAATGATAAAAAGGTCAATCCATCAGGAAAACATAATATAAATAACTATAAACATAAACACAGGTACCTAACAACAGAGCCCCAAAATATATGAAACAAAGATTTAAGGTAACTGAAAGAAGAAATAGACAATTTTACAGTAATAGTTGGAAACTTCAACACTCCACTTTTAATAATGACTAGAACAATCAGAAAGAACAGGAGAATAGAAAACTTGAACAATATAAACCCACTAGACACATCTAACAGATATCAATAGAGCATTCCACTCACAACTAGCAGAATACAAATTTTTCTCAAGTGCACATGGAACATTCTCCAGGATAGAACATATGTTAGACTACAATAAGTCTCAATAAATTAAAAAAGATTAAATTATATACCAATTATCTTTTCCAACTACAATGAAATGAAATTAGAAATCAATGACAGAAGGAAATTTAGAAAATTCACAAGTATGTGAAAATTAACATTCTTAACCAACAAGAAATCAAAAGGAAAACTAGAAAATACTTTGATATGAATAAAAAGTGCCATTATGTTTTTTTCCTCTAATTATGTATATGTTAGAAAACCATACCAAGTAATAGCCCAGAAAATTATGCTCTGAAGGAATAAAACTGAAAACCTCTAATCATTTTTTTCCATTATATTTAGAATGTTTGAGACTGAAACAGGAAAGGCCACAAAAATTAGGATTTTATCACCTGTCTGATATTTTCTTTTGGAGTCATGCATTTGGGAAGATTTTAATTAATTAATATTAATTATAACTATTTTTCTAATTTAAGATGGTTGAGACAAAAATAAAATTAGATTATGATAGTTATTTTTTTTAATTTTAATTTTAATTTCTTGAGTTGGAGTCTCACTCTGTCACCCAGGCTGGAGGGCAGTGGCCACTCCCGGCCACCGCAGCCTCGACCTGCTGGGCTCCGGTGATCCTTCCACCTCAGCCTTCTGAGTAGCTGGAATTACAGGCTTGCGCTACCACGCCCAGCTGATTTTTTGATTTATTGTAGAGATGAGGTCTCGCCAAGTTGCCCAGGTGGGTCTCGAACCCACGGGCTCAGGCAATCCACTCACCTCAGTTGCCAAAGCGTGGGATTACAGGCTGAGCCACCGAGTCCAGCTGATAGTTATTTTTTAAGCAAAAAAGAAATCACTACAGAAATTAGAAATACCTTGATATGAAAAAAATATAGCATTCCAAAACTTAGGAGGCAGTAAAAGCATTGCTCAGAAGAAAATTTACAGATATCAACACATTTTTTAAAAAAGAATCTAAAAACTCTTCATTTAACTTTCCACCTTAGGGAACTAGAAAAGAGATTGCAAACTAAACCCAAAGCAAGTAGAAGAAAGGAAATGATGAATAACAGAGTTCAGAAAAATAAAATAAGAAACTATAAAAACAACATAATCAACAAAATCAAAAAATGGCTCTCTGAAAATGTCAAACAAAATAGATCAATCTATAGCAGGCATAAAAAAAGTGTGTATGTGAAGAGTAAACTACTCAAACCGGAGATAAAAGTAGGGTGTTATTATCAATCTTACAAAAATAAAAAAAATTATAAGAGAATACTATGAACAAATCCTGGTAAGACTGTTAGATGTGGGACACATTTCAAAACTTTAGCCATATTCTATATCATATTACAGTTAGCCTTTTTCCACTTAGTTATAATACTTAGGATGAAGGTAAGTTTGGACATAACTAAGCCTTTTACCAGCAATAAGATTATGAACAAAATACTTACCCTAAGTCTCAATTTCTCATCTGTAAGTGGAGATGATAATGCCATAACACCTAAAGATTTCTGTGATGTTTAAATTAAATATATATGATGTATTTGTCATAGTATCTAGCATATTGTTAGTTCTTAATAAATGAAAGTTATTATTACAGTTTTGTATCCCTTATCCAAAATGTGAGACCACAAGTGTTTCAAATTTCAGATTTTTTTTTTTTTTTTTTTTGAGTTGGAGTCTCACTCTGTCACCCAGACTGGAGTGCAGTGGCCGCTCCCGGCCACCGCAGCCTCCACCTGCTGGGCTCCGACAATCCTTCCGCCCCAGCCTTCCAAGTAGCCGGAATTACAGGCGCGTGCTACCACGCCCGGCTGATTTTTTGATTTATTGTAGAGATGAGGTCTCGCTGCCCAGGTGGGTCTCGAACCCGCGGGCTCAGGCAATCCACTCACCTCAGCCTCCCAAAGGCGCGGGATTATCGGCTGAGCCACAGAGCCTGGCTAAATTTCAGATTTTAGAATATTTGCGTGTACATAATAAGATATCTTGGTGATAGGAACCAAGTCCAAGCATTTCGTTTATGTTTCAACTATACCTTATATACATAGCCTGAAATTTCATACAATATTTTTAATAATTTTGTGCATGAAGCAAAGTTTGTGTACACTGAACCATCAGAAAGCAACAGTGTCACCATCTCAGCTACCCATGTGGTAACATATCAGTATTCAAAAAGTTTCAGTTTTGGAGCACTTTGGATTTCAGATTTTTGGATTAGGGATGCTTAACCTGTATAATATGTAGTCTAGAAAGTCACCATTTCTCCTTCAATTTAACACTGAGCAAATCTGACTTGCAGCTTATTTAAATTCATGCTTTAGACCATGTGGACTAAGAAAATGTGGAGAGTAAAACTAATTTGAAGCTTTTTAAACCTGATTAGACAAAGCCAGGTGTGGTGGCACATACCTGTAATTCTAGCTACTTGGGAGCCTGAGGCAGGAGAATCACTTGACTCCAGGAGTTTGATGCTGAGGTGAGCCGTGACCATGCCACTGCCCTCCAGTCTAGGCAACATAGTGAGAACCCAACTCAAAAATAAAAAATGATTTGATAATATTTATTGGAGATACAGTGGTAAACATGATAAACAGTCCCTATCTTCAAAGTTTTGCTATACAATAGCACTGAAACTCTACCTTAGGTGACTCAAGGGAAATTTCTTATTTTACTTTCTATAAGGGATTCACGAAATTTTTCTGTAAAGAGTCAGACAGTATATATTTTAGACTTTATGAGTCAAATAGTCTCTGCTAACGAAAAGAACCGACAGAGGACCGCGGGCCATGGGCGGGGAGTGTGAGCGAGGGCGGCCAGCGGCGGGAGCCCGGCTAATTTTTTGATTTATTGTAGAGACGAGGTCTCACCAAGTTACCTAAGCTGGAATACTAGACATATTTAAAGGAAGTTGTCTCTGCTCAGTGCAACACTTTTCACTGTGAAAAGTAGCAAAAACACTGTAGAATGATTTGAACTCCTCTGGGTATCATTGTAGAATGATTTGAGCTCCTCTGGCTATATTTCCATGAGGAGGATTGCTTGGTCATATGGCAGGTAAATTTCTAGTTCTTTTAAAAATCTCCACACTGTTCTCCATAGAGGTTGAACTAGTTTGCACTCCCACCAACAGTGTAGAAATATTCCCTTTTCTCCACACCCTCACAAATTTTAATAAACAAATTCTGACAGCATGATAAAGGCTAATAATTTTCAAAATAAAATGCAAACCAGAAAGTACAATGAAATAGCATTGAATGCTCTTCTTTAGATCTCTGAAATTCACTCACTTTTTAAGGCTATATCTTTATCTCCACATAATAGACAGGTAATATTTCATTATACTTTTAATTTCTCTTCAAAGATTGTCAGGGTAAGTTTCTGAATTATTTATAGCATGGTTTATAAATCCTTTGAAGACAGAGAACAATTCTTTCAATTTATGTTTTTTTTTTAACGTTCCCACTGGAAAGCATAAATAACAAATCTTAGGGAGCTCCCCAAATTTACTCCTTCCGTAGTCTTTCTCTTCTAGGTAAGTGGTACCACTCTCTACTCAACAGGCTACTTCAAAGATCTAACAATAAACCTCAATTATTTTCTTTCCTTCAGACTCCTTATATAATTCACCAGCAATCCAAATGCTTCCATGATCCCAGTCTAAGTAACCTAATCTCGCTCCTCTATGGGACTCTGTTCAAAGTATACCCTACTGTAAATATCATGGTTTCTATGGTAGATACAATGGATATTTATTCCACCTTCCTTCTAGTACAGCACTGTACAAGACAATCTTGTACAATGACGAAAATGTTCTGGATCTAAACTGTCGAATATAGTAGCCACTAGCTACATATGGCTACTGAACACTTAAGATGTGAGTAGCATAACTAAAGTTTTAAATTTTAATTTTAGCTCATTTAAATTTAAATAGCCACATGTGGCTAATGGCTACCATATTAAACAATGCATTTCTAGAGTGTCTTCCCATATTATAGAAGCTAGAAAGCATAAAAACTGAAAGTGATTTAGATTTTGCCAGTCAGATACTTTCTGATATATAATGCAGAAGTGCAGCAAAAGACTATTTCATGGCAAATGAGGTCACTAGTTTTTCTGGGACAGGATCAACAGAGTTCTAAGTATTCAAACACTAGCTTTATGGGTTGCTGGGCACTCTGAGTTTGGCAGATATGGTTCTAGAGTTGGCAGCAGTTGTAATGACTAATTGATCATGGTAGCTTTCTGATCATTGACTTCCTAATTGTAGCAATCCTAATATGACACAGGTAAGAGATACTGGGTGAATCAAGGATAATTACAGGGGAGACAAACTGAAGTATTGCAGAAGAGCGACAATGAATTTGTCTTGGATAATATGTGAATCAGGCAGAATCAAGAGTCTGTAAGAAATGTTATTAAACTATGTTGTACACTTTGAATATATACTATTTCTATTTAGCAATTATATCTCAATAAAGCTAGAAAATAATTAAAAAGTAAAAAAGTAGGAAAAAAATTATGAGAACTTCCATTGATGGATTAAATTGGGGGGAAGATTGTAAATGTGACTGTCAGATTTGCATAAGTAAGCATACTGGTATCATTCACAGAAACAGGAAGACACTGGAAGAACATTGGAATGGCAGAGAAGACTATGAGTTTGCCAAGTAGGAGGTGCCTTTGAAATAGTCAAGTGGAACTGTCAGTTGAGCATCTGGATAAATAGGTCTGAAACTCAAAAAAATAGTTTGTACTAAACATACACAAACTTAGAAGCCATTGCATATGAAGAAAAGTCAAACCATTGGCATGAGATTGCTTAAAGAAAAAAAAGCTTAGAGTAGTAAAATGTAAAGGTTCAAATTAGCATTGAAGAATGTCAATTATTTAGTAGTAAAAAAGAATTAAGTTGGCAAAGGAGACTGAGAAAACAAAATCAGAAAGGTAAGTAGACTATCAGAAAAGTGTGGTTTTATTCCAAGAATAAAAGAACAGTCAGAATTTTCAGTGCTGCTAATGTCAAGTAAAAAGAATA
Organism: Carlito syrichta; assembly: GCF_000164805.1. Lineage (NCBI taxonomy): Eukaryota > Metazoa > Chordata > Mammalia > Primates > Tarsiidae > Carlito > Carlito syrichta. Next base: position 153,167 of record NW_007047431.1, read on the forward strand.
CTAAAATATATCAACTGGATTGGCTATTATGAAGATCACTGGTGACCTTGGGAAGAGCTGTTCTGGTAGAGTAATGGGTATAGATACCTAACAAGAGTGGGGTAAAGAAAGAAAAGGAAATGAGAGATTTTTAAGAATATGGAAGCTGAAAGGAAGAAGATGTATGGCTGAGAGGTTTTCTTTTCTTTCTAAAGAAACGTATCTATTTAAATACGGATGAGAAGGATGCAGTTGGGAGAAGAATTTAGATATAGCATCACTGACAGTATGTCTCCAGAAAAACTGGAAACAGAATGAGGGATAGAATACAAAGTATGAGAGAAAAGCTGGTGTTCAAAGAGTAGACACCTCTAGCAGGCAGAAGGAGAGGATAAATGTAGGTCTCAGACTGTAGGTTGGTTGTGGGAAGATGAAAACATCTCAGTGTAAATGTTATAAATCCTGACAATAAATAAGGCCAGGGCCAATAAAAGAGGGGAATTCTTTGTTTAAATCAACGGGCATGAGGGTACAGGCTGATGGTAAATGAGTTCTTTTTTATATCCTTAACCAGGGGTGGTAGAAAGATAATAGTAGGGGAAACATAAGCAAGTAGATGGATGGGAGATAGGACAGGTAAAACAGTCTGTTTAGTTTTGCCTAGCAGTTCTTTAAAAGAAGATATGGAATATACAGTGAATAATTCTACATTTAACTTAATACTTTCTCTCCAAATTAGTGTTCCTTTATATTTCTGATTTTATATAAAATAAAGGATAATTTAGTAATTTGAGAAGTGATAAATGAAAAATCAAAATCATATTAAGTAAGCACTGAGTAAAATGATCAGTAAATTAAAATTCCCTGCTTTTCTCTCTATGTGAGAATACTACATAGAAACAGATACTTTACAATCTATACATTTTATATCCAAATGGCCAATAAGTATATGAAAAGTATTCAACTTCATTAATCACTAGAAAAAAGTAAATTAAAGCCAGAGTGAAATATCACTACATACCTACCAGAATGGCCAAGGTAAAAAGATAATTATTTAATTCTTATAAAGACCTTATATTGGTTAAAAAAGAAATGTAGTACCAAGTGTTGGAGATGTGGAACAACTGCAACACCAACACACTGCTAGAAGGAGTATAAACTAGCACAACTGTTTAAATACTATTTGGTAATATATACTAAAGTTGAACATATCTATATACCCAGCAAAGTAATGATCCAGCAATATCATTCCTAGGTGTATACCCTAGGAAATATATGCTTATCAAAAGACATGTACATAAATGTTTGTAGAAACATTACTCATAATAGCTCCCAATTAGAAACTACCGAAATATTCATCAACAGTAGAATGAATAAAAAATTGGGGTACTGCAATGGTTCGAAATTGTCTCCCTAAAAGCACGTGTTAGAAACTTAATGCCCAATGCAACGGTGTTGAGAGGTGGGGCCTCATGGGATGTGTTTAGGTCATGAGGGCTTAACCTAAATGAACAAATACCACCACAAAAGGGCTTGAGGCTGTGAATTTGATCACTTGCTCTCTCGCCCTTCCACCTTCTACTACAGAATGACACCGTATAAAGGCCCTCACCAGATGCTGCCACCTTGCTACTGGACTTCCCAGCCTCCAAAACTATGAGAAATAAATGTATTTTCTTTATAAATTACTCAGTCTGTGGGATTCTATTATAGCAACACAAAAGGTACATTCATGTGATAGAATGCATAGACAGCAATGAACATGAGTGAATATTTGCTCTGTAAACAACATAGATGAATTTCATGAGCACATGTTTAGCAAAAGACAATCAGAGTATATACTATATAATTCTTGTATATACATTTTTCTAAAGGTAAAACTAATTTATGGCATTAGAAGATAGGATAATGGTTGTCTTTGAGGCAAGGAAGCAAATGGGAGGGAGTAAAAGGGGGGTTTCTAGAATGCTTCATAACATTCTATTTTATGAACTTATCAAGATTACACAGTGAAAAGTCATCTAACTGTAGTTATTAGTTCTGCATTTTTTTCTGACTATATGAACTTGTATATTTAAATAGTTTATTTCATAAAACTGTGTATCTGTTAAACTATTTCAGTAGATATGACTCTCCAAATGAGCTCCTTATAAAAATAACAATCCAATTTAAAATTTAAAAAATTTCAGCATTTAAACAATCTCTCTTATAAAGAAAATACACAAAAATACAAAACACATTACATGTAAATTAAACAAAATATTCCTGCCAACAGGCTTCATTCCATAGGCTTATGTGATCTTCCTCCCTTTCTTTAACCTGTATGGAACAAAAAGGAGAGCAGCTTCATTTCTAGCCTTCTAAAAGATAAAACTACAACAGGTAGTTGAAAAATGTCATTTTGTTATTTGTTTAGAAATTTAGTGATGTTCTTGTGACCAGAAATATGCTGTAGGAACTTAACTCTTATTTATATCAATTAGTGTATGGCTTCATTATGTCATTTAGCTTAAAGTTGTGGTATCCAAGAACATATCAACGATGATAAGTGAGGACTATTAACCCTTTGCCCTCAGATGTCCCTCTAGCAAACCTCATGGATGTCCCCTCTCAGGGGACATAAAGAGATTGCTGGTGATTATACAGGACAAACTTATGCCAGCACAAATTTTTCAAAAATGTATGCTTCCTTGAAGTTTTCCATTCAAATTGCACAAAAACACAAATAAAGAGATGGAATACATACTGAGATAAATGTAAAAAAAAATTAGCTGGTGTTATATATAAAGAGAAGCACTTTCACAGTGGTGCCAACACCTCTTTGTAACAGAAGGTAGTGATAAAGAGTGTTTGTATAAGAAAGGCAGCATGGATATACCCTTTGTATCATATGGCACAACCTGAAAAGAGAGATAAGCAAGTTACTATAACCTTAAAATAAAGATACTTTCAAAGTTGAAGACAGATCTTATTGAAGTACTGAGTGGCACAGATCAAATATATCTATCTGCACTAAGTTGGAAAAATAAAATTGGAAAAGTAATATTCTTTTGATAAATTCCATTTTGAGATTTCATAATTTACAACAAGAAATTATTCATTTATTTAGTTTGCAGAACAATGGCAAAACAAAAAGACAAAAGTGAGAGTTATAAACAGTAGCGAAGATGAGTTAGATTGAGATTTTTATACAGATAAGTTAGAAAAAAATAAACATTGAAGTGGAAGAAAGCGATAGTAGAGATGTGATATCATCCCACCAAAAAGAAAACAGGCGAGTGTAATAGAAAGTGACAGTGATTAAAGTGTTAGTACTTCGAAGAAGCAGAAGACAACATATCATCAAGTGAAGAATGGGCAGATGTTACACAAAAAGACAATCCTCCAGCGAGAATAAATTTTATTGCATAGCCTCAAACAACAGGACCACAAGTAGCAAGTAATACAAGAGAATCAATTGGCCATTTTACTCTGTATTTTACAAATGAATTAGTGAATAGTGTAATAAAATAAACAAATCATTATGTGGATGAAAAAATAAGGAAAAAGCAGCTATTACACAAATCAATTTGGCATAAGTGGCATGACACTGACCAACAAGAATTTTTAGCTTTTATTGCAGTTATCCTAAATATGGGAGTAATTCAAGTACCAAACTTTCAAGAGTACTGCTCAACTGCTTTCAATAGTAAAATACTCCTCTTTTTGGAAACACTCAGTTGAGAAAGATTTATGCAAATCTTCTGGAAGCTTCATTTGAAGACACCTGTGTTGAGTGAAGGGATGCTCAGAACTCATATTCAAAAGGCCAACAATTATTTGGAATGCACAAATTCAACATTTTTGCAGCATTTCATACCAGATTAGACAGTTTATGTTTATGAATCAATTGTTCAATTTAAAGGACAATGTAATTTATAACATACAACCCAAATAAGCCTCTCAAATGGGGTATACACATCTATGTGCTATCTGATTCAAAAGCAGCGTATTTTTTTTCAATACTTTCCTACCATGGCAGTGTAACATGCGAAAACATTATCTGATCTGACCTTCCAGTAAGCACCAGAATCCCATTACATTTATATAAAAAGAAAAAAGTTTCCAATGCAGCAGGATACTATGTGTTTACTGACAACTATTATAAAAGTATTGTCCTAGCAGAAGAGCTACCAAAGATGAAATGTCATCTCACTGGTACAAAGTCAACCAAAGGGGAATATCAGCACAAATAAAAAAGCCAAAGTTAAAAAAAAAAATAGCATATAGGAAAAATACTCTTACGCTTCTTGTGTGAAAGGACAAAAGGATCATTGCAATTCTCAGCACTTGGAATCATGTAGGAATGAAATCTACCCCAAGGACATTACATGGTAGAAATATTATATCAGGCAAAAAGCCTGAAAAGATTCTAAATTATATTGCAAATATGAGCAGTGTGGATCATGCAGATCAATATATTTCTAAATACTGTTTTTTGCAAAAGTTTTAAAAATGGTTGAGGAAAGTATTCCTCTGGGGACTGGAAATATGTGTTATTAACTCTTACATAATGTACTGAGCATAAAAAAAAACAAACAAACCAAAAAACAAAACAAGGAAAAACATTATGTTCTATTTGAAATTTGTCAAGCTTCTGATCGGCCAGTTCAGAAGTCGTTTTCAGGAATCATGAGTGTGTCCTTCCACATTATCTTTGAACAACAGACTGAACAATAAATTACAAATTATTAATGTGGGAGGAAGAAAACAAGACTGTATTATCTGCTAGAATAGAAAAACACCAGGTGGCAGATTTCAACCAGATAACTATTGTATAACATGTATTCAACATTTTTGCAGCATTTCATACCATATTACATAACATGTATCAATGAACCAGCAATGCATGCTGGTGACTGTTTCATATGTTACACACGTTAGAAAAATATAAAATAGAAAACTTTGAGGTTTTTTTTGTCATAAATAAGTTCCTCAATGTCCAAAATTCCATTAGAAGCCAAACATCACTACAATAAAATAACTGGTTCCAACACTATACTCTTTAATGTGAAGTGATTCGTTTTCACTATTTTGTAAACAAAAGTGTAGTCAAGTTGCTGGTAGGTAAACTACAAGATGTCTCCAAGTACAAAGGGCTAAATATGAGATGATAATGTCCTGCTTTATTTTTCCTCTTTGCTTTGTGGTTTTAGGACAGTAACCAGAGGGAAAATTGCAATAACTTCTCTTCCTTGTTGCAGGATAGGTATAACTTATGCAATTTAAAAAGCAAATCAGCAAGCAATAAAATCAGTATCAATATACAGCTGATCTTTGAACAATAGGGTCCACTTTTACCCCATTTTTTGCCAATAAAAAGTACACCAAGTGTGCCTACCACTCCTGCCTCCCCTTCCACCTTCTCCACCTCTTCTGCCTCTGTCTTCCTTGAGACAGGAAGACCATCCCTTCCACTTCCCCTTCCTCTGCTGCTTACTCCATGTGAAGACAAGGATGAAGACCCTTATAATGATCCATTTTCACTTAATGAATAGCAATGTATTATCCTTATGCTTTTCTTAGTAACATTTTATTCTTCCTTATTTTGTTGTAAGAATACAGTATATGACATATATAACATACAGAATGTGTTAATTGACTGTTTTGTTATCAGTTAGGCCTCCAGCCTATTAGCAGTAACTATTAGCCTACAGCTAATAGTAGTTAATTAGCCTACAGCTAAGAGTAGTTAAGTTTTGAGGGAGCCAAAAGTTAAATGTGGTTTTTCAACTGTGCTGGGGGAGTCAGCACCCCTTAACCCATGTTGTTCAAGGGTCAGCTGTACTTTGATACTGCATATCTTTTCTGTGCTTTTTAGTAGCTCCAGAATCCACAAATTGTGTATGACTTTTGTTTCCTCTGAGAGATTTTATTACGCAATAGTTGCTTATCAATTATTTCTAAATCATTATACTCTACAGTTATCTCTGTAAAAAAAACAGAAATGCTTTGCTTCAGCATATTTGTTATACCTGACTTGCTGACCAAAATTTTAGTTGAATTATTTGTAATAATTTATAAGCCAACATTTGCAGAGATGACGAAAAAACACAGAGAATACATAGTTTGATCAGATATCTCTAATGTCGTGATTAAAAAAAATAGGATATAATAAAAATATTAGTACTAACCAGTCCTTATTTCCTTACCAACTGGCAGTCTTTAATGTTCAAGTATCTATCAACTATGCATATTTGGACTTCTGTATTTACTACTTTTCAAGAATGTCAGAACCATTGCACAAAATGATTCTAAGAGCAAAGTAAATGACAAAATATTGAATCAAAGAAACACTTAGATGTAATATCACAATGATCTTAAGTCAGTGTTAACAGGATATGGAAAATTTCTAATTTCAGGCAGAGTGTGTTTGGTGATCTATGGCATATAGTAGTTTCCCCCTCTGTGATTTCACTTTCTAAGGTTTCAGTTGCCCATGGCCAACTGCAGTCTGAAAATACTAAGACATTTTGAGACAGAGAGAGACCATGTTCATGTAACTTTTATTATAGTGTATTATTATAATTTTTCTATTTTATTATTTTGTTAGTCTCTTACTGTGCCTAATTTATACATTCAACTTTATCATAAAGTATGAGTATAAAGGAAAAAATTTCAGGTACCCATTGAAGATTTGGAACAAATTTCCTATGGATAAAGGGAGACTGGTATACATTATGAATCCAGTCAAGGTCCAAAAGAAGCTTAGGACAAGTTAAATCCAACTCTTATTTAAAATGCTTGCCAGTTGGATTGAACAAAAAATGTGGTATATATATACGATGGAATATTATGCAGTCATAAAGAAAGACAAACATATGGACTTTGCAACAACTTGGATGAATTTAGAGTCAGTCTATCATACTCAATGATATATCACAGAAACAAAGAATTGAGTACCACATGCTCTCACTCATAAGTGGATCCTGAACATTTACTTTAATACTTTAAGAAAGGATTGAGCCGGGCTCAGTGGCTCAGCCTGTAAATCTGCTCCTTTAGGAGGCTGAGGTGAGTGGATTGCCTGAGCCCATGGGTTTGAGACCCGCCTGGGCAGCGAGACCTCATCTCTACAATAAATCAAAAAAATCAGCTGGGCGTGGTAGCACATGCCTGTAAATCCAGCTACTTGGAAGGCTGAGGCGGAAGGATCGCCGGAGCCCAGCAGGTCGAGACTGCGGTGGCCAGGAGCGACCACTGCATTCCAGTCTGGGCGACCAAGTGAGACTCCAACTCAAAAAAAAAAAAAAAAGAAAAAAAGAAAGGGATTGGCAGTAGCAGGATACTGCCGGGATGGGGAGGGGAAGACATAAAACATCAAAAAGGGTACCTGATCTCAAACCAGGCAAAGTGGGGACCAAAGGGAAGCCCAAACTTTACCTGTATGATGTCCACTTGTATACTTAATCCTGAATTGTACCTCATATCTTTAAAATAAAATATAAAAAAAAAGAAAAGAAAATGCTTGCCACTTAGTTTCATTCTTCATTACTTCCCAAGTGGAATTTTCTAGGATAAAGATGCTAGTAAAGGGAATTTAATTAATTCAGAAGAGTAGCCCAAACAAATTACATCTGTCCCAGAAAGAGATCAAACCTCACCAGTTACAATGGAGGTTATACATATATATTTTTGGGGGGAGGGCGTGGGAGTCAGAGTCTCACTGTCACCCAGGCTGGAGTGCAGTGGCATGCTCACAGCCATCTCAGTCTCGACCTGCTGGGTTCAGGTGATCCCTCTGCCTCAGCCTTCCAACTTGCTGAAACTACAGATGCACGCCACCATGTCCAGCTAATTTTTTGATTTATTGTTGAGATAAGGTCTTGCCAAGTTGCCCAGGCTTGTCTTGAACCCCTGGACTCAGGCAATCCTCTTGCCTCCACCTCCCAAAGTGCTTGATTACAGGTATGAGCCACTATGCCTGGCTGGAGGGAATATATTTTTTAAACTTTGAATCATCTTCAGTAGCTACGTTTTTAAATTTAAAAATCTATTTGGGTTAAGTCTTTTCTGTCTATTGAGAAACAAACAAATTTAAAAGAAAAGAACAGAAAAGAAAAAAGACTCCAGAAAGGGAAATAACCTTACCTAACCAGTTTAAAAATGAAGGCTCAATTTTTTTCCTTCACACTACAAATGTATGAGAACCAGGAACCAATTGTTGAAATCACTTCCGGATGTATTTGCATATAGTTTTTTTTTTTTTGCTCTCTGCTTTTGACTGACTTGATAAATAATTTTAAATCATTTCCAAATTTAAAGAGTTATGTTCTATTCTATTGTGAAGTACCCATGCTTCAATAAGTGATTACTTTCTAATGCAAAACCAGGTAAACCAGTCCTTTAAACCTTTGAGGTTACCTTGGTAATTAGGAGAGTTACGAAGAAATACAGTTTTATGGAATACAGACAAACCACTCTTTTAATCTAATCTAGTTGCATATTTATTTGTGTTATTTTGCATAATGTCTGTCCAGTGTTTAGAACTGTTGATTTCGGTCAAATTAATTTTAGTTTAAATAAATGTTATGTGGTACAAATGTTCTTAGTTTACTTTTCTACGTCATATAATTTATCTCATGGCAAAAATACATGGTAATCTATAAGAATCATGTTTAACTGAACTTCAGACTTGGTCATTTCTATTTCATGCTCCTTATTCTAAATTATTTTTTCTCCAGAACACAAAATTTAGATGATTGCATATTCTTCTGTAGGATGAAAGCAAATTTATACTAATTTAACTTTTGTGCTATCATGTATTTATTTATAATCATGAAGATAGGATAACAACCTGCCTGTATACTACTTTCATAACATCTTAAGGATATTTCCTGGAACCAGTCACATTCCAAATTTTATAGTAGCACCACTGCACTAATATATTGTTTATAAATAAATATATACATATTGATAATGCAAACTAAAATGTTTGGTAACTATTGCATTAAATTGTCTTCATAAGGCCTGGTATACTGACTCCTACATTGTTCATTGCAATAGCCTTTTTTTATTACCTAGTCTCTCCTTATAAGAAGCAGAATTACTAAAATCTTTGATCTACAGCACTTGAATGTTTTTACTTTGTTTCTCAGATGACATCAAACTCCTAGTTAAGCACTTCTTTGCCCATATACCACTAGGGAATTTCTACCTCATCCTTCACAATAATTCTCTACTTTAACTCTTGACATAATCGCCACAACATAGACAACATATTCACTTTTTGAAACATAGATGACATAGAATTTAAAGACTATAAAGATAGACCTCAGAGATATTACATGTTTAGTTTCAGACCACAACGATAAAGCAAATATCACAATAAAGTAAGTCACAGAAATTTTTGGTTACTCAGTGCAAATAAATGTCTATACTACAGACTATTAAGTATGCAATAGCACTATGTCTAAAGAAACAATGTTTCTTTAAGAAACACCTTAATTTAACAAACACCTTAATTTAAAAATACTTTATTGCTTAATACTTAATATTAATATTGCGTAATATTTAATTTAAAAATACTTTATTGCAAATAAATGTCTATACTACAGACTATTAAGTATGCAATAGCACTATGTCTAAAGAATCAATGTTTCTTTAAGAAACATCTTAATTTAAGAAACACCTTAATTTAAAAATACTTTATTTTTAAAAATAAAATACTTCATTTTAAAAAATATTTTATTGCTTAAAAAATGCTAATGAACATCTGAGCCTTTGGTAAATTGTAATGTTTTTTCCGGTGAAGGGTCTTGCCTCAATGTTGATGCCCGCTGACTAATCCGGGGGTAGTTGCTGAAGGTTGGGATGGCTGTGGCAATTTCTTAAAATAAGACACCAATGAAGTTTATTCACCAATTGGTAATTCCCTTTCATGAAAAATCTCTCTGTGGTTTTTGATGCTGTTTGATAGCATTTTACTCACAAAAGAACTTCTTTCAAAATTAGAGTCAAGCCTTTCAACCTGGTGCTGCTTTATCAACTAAGTTTATAAACTATTCTACATCCTAGGTTGTCATTTCAATAGCTTCATAGCATTTTCACCAGGAATAAATTCCATCTCAAGAAACCACTTTATTTTCTCATTTACAAGAAGCAACTCTTTATCCACTCAAATTTGAGCACAAGATTGCAGCAACTCAGTCACATCTCCAGGCTCCACTTCTAATTCTAGTTATCTTGCTATTGCCACCACATTTGCAATTACTTTGTCCACTGAAGTCTCAAACTCCTCAGTCATCCATGAGGATTGGTTTCTACTTTTTCCAAACTCTTGTTTATATTGATATTTTAACATCCTCACATGAATCACAAATGTTCTTATTGGTATCTAAGATGGTGAACTCTTCCTAGAAAGTTTTCAGTTTGCTTTGCCCAGATCCATTAGAGGAATCGCGCTCCATGGCAGCTATACCCTTGTGAAATGTAATCATTAAACAATACAAGTTGAAATGATTCTTTGATCCATAGACTATGGTAGCAGGCATGAAAATAACATCTATCTCCTTGTGCATTTCTATCAGAGCTCTCGGTTGACTAGGTAACAACATTGCCAATGATTAGTACTATTTTGAAAAAAATATATTTTTTTTTCCTGAGTAGTAGGACTCAACAGTGGGCTTCAGTAAATCATACCGTAAACAGATGTGCTGTCATTCAGACTTTGTTGTTTCATTTCTAGAGCACAGGCAGAGTAGATTTAGTGTAATTCTTAAGGGCCCTAAGATTTTCACAATAGTAAAGAGCACTGACTTCAAGTTGAAATCACCAGCTGCATTAACCCCTAACAAAAGAGTCTACTAGACTTTTAAAGCTTTGAAGCCAGGCATTAACTTTTCCTCTGTAGCTATGAAAGTCCTAAATGGTGTCTTCTAGTAGAAGGCAGTTTTGTCTACATTGAAAAACTGTTGTTTTGTGTAGTCACCTTAATCAATGATCTTAGCTAGAACTTCTGGATCACTTGCTGCAGCTTCTCCATCAGCACTTGCTGCTTCACCTTGTACTTTCATGTTATGGAGAATATTTATTTCCTTAAACCTCATGAACCACTGCTAGCTTCCAACTTTCTCCCACCTCTCTCAGCCTTCACAGAATTGAAGACAGCCAGGACCTTACTTTGAACTGGGTTTTGGCTTAAGAGAATATTGTGGCTGGCTTGAGCTTTTATCCAGACCATGAAAATTTTCTCCATAGCAGCAATAAGTCTGCTTCATTTTCTCATCATTCATGAGAGAAATGGCACAAGAAGTCTAGCTTTTGGTCTACCTCAACTTTCAACGTCTTCCTCACTAGGCTTAATCCTTTCTTGCTTTTGACTTAAAGTGAGAGATAGGTGACTTGCTTTCACTTGAGCACTTAGAGGCCTTTGTAGGGTTATTAACTGGCCTGATTTTGATTTTGTTGTATCTCAGAAAATAGGGAGGCCAGAGGAGAAACAGAGAGATGGGAGAACAGTTGGTCGGTACATCAGTTAGAACACTCACAACATTTATCAATTAAATTCACCATTTTATATAGGCATGGTTCGTGACTCCCCCAAACAATTACAATTGTAATATCAAAGGCCACTGATTAGGCCAGGCGTGGTGGCTCAAGCCTATAATCCCAGCACTTTGGGAGGCTGAGGCGAGAGGACTGCCTGAGTCCAGGGATTTGAGACCAGCCTGGCCCACTTGGTGAGACCTAGTCTCTACAATAAATCAAAAAATTAGCTGGGCATGTGGTGTGCACCTGTAGTTCCAGTTACTTGGAAGGCTGAGGAGGAAGAATCGCCTGAACACAGCAGGCCGAGGTTGCGGTGGCCGTGAGCATGCATGCCACTGCACTCCAGCCTGGGTGACAGAGTGAGACTCCAACTCAAAAACAAAAAAAAATCACTGATCACCATGACAGATATAATAATAATGAAAATGGAGTAACCCCCCTTGGATGCTCTCCCACTGTGGGAGATTTTCTGTCCTCTTAATAAATCCTGCTTTCTAGCCAGGCTTGGTGGCTCAGCCTGTAATTCCGTGCCTTAGGAGGCTGAGGTGAGTGGACTGCCTGAGCCCGCGGGTTCGAGACCTGCCTGGGCAACTTGGCGAGACCTCATCTCTACAATAAATCAAAAAAATTAGCTGGGTGTGGTAGCGTGCGCCTGTAGTTCCAGCTACTTGGAAGGCTTAGGCAGAAGGATCACCGGAGCCCAGCAGGTAGAGGCTGCGGTGGCTGGGAGTGGCCACTGCACTCCAAACTGGGTGACAGAGTGAGACTCCAACTCAAAAAAAAAAAAAAATCCTGCTTTCTAAAAATAATAATAATAATGTAAATGTCTGAAATATTGAGAAAAATATAAAAATGTAACACACAAACAGGAAGCAATCACATGCTGTTGGAAATAATGGTGCCCATAGACTTAATCAAGACAGAATGGCCACAAACCTTCAATTTGTATTTAAAAAAAAAAAAGTTGCAAAGTGCAATAAAGCAAAACATAATAAAACAAGGTATGCCTGTATATCTAATGGGATATAAAACTTCAAATAGCCGGGCTCAGTGGCTCAGCCTGTAATCCCGCGCCTTTGAGAGGCTGCGGTGAGTGGATTGCCTGAGCCCGCGGGTTCGTGACCCGCCTGGGCAGCGAGACTTCATCTCTACAATAAATAAAAAAATTAGCCAGGCATGGTAGTGCATGCCTATAATTCTGGCTACTTGGAAGGCTGAGGCGGAAGGATTGCAGAAGGCCTGCGGGTCGAGGCTGTGGTGGCTGGGAGAGGCCACTGCACTCCAGTCTGGGCGACAGAATGAGACTCCAACTCAAAAAACAAAACAAAACAAAAAACTGTTCAATAAATTTTAAGAATTTATAAACAAAATCTGTATTATTTAAAGTCTATTTATAGCAAGAGCTGTTTTATTGCTTTTTGTATGTATTAATAGAATGTTTTGACAAATCAATAGAATTATACTAAGTACTATTAGCACTATAATAACTACTATAGGTTTCCTTGTGCTTATTATACTTTCAACATACAGGTTTTTTTTTTTAATGTTAACTAGACTACATTTCAGGAAAATGTATTTTAAAAACTAGTTAAGAAAAAGAAATGAGAAGTTTGATAGTCCTTTTCTACTTGGTTAGTTTATTTTTGTCTTATCAACTGTGATAAAATTTACTGTTAATGATGTTTATAGTACTAACACTGAAAGTGAGTATAATATGCTAAATATGACAGGAAGTATTAGTAGAAATGTTTCATTTCAGGTGTTACTACTGCCAGCAAGATTAAAAAGTAACAAAAGTAACAAGCTTTAAATACTACAGATGATACTACATAATGCCAACATACTAGATAAAAAGCAAAAAATATAATACAGTAACTTAAATCACCATAAAATAGAGACGTTTTCACTTCACCAAATTAAAGACAGTTTAAACTTGTGTGACCATAGCATACAACAACTACATGCTTTATTCTTTTTCCTTTAAAATAAAAGGTTTAATATACAAAATTAACTTGATATATAAATCATCCCTTTATTTGGCAAGTGCTTCACAGAAATGGTCAATGTCAGTTTCCCTTTGTAAAAGAGATTCTTCAAGTGATAATTTAAGTTGAAACTTAACCAGTGAATTTATTTTATTAGCTAGTACTATTACAAGGTAACAATTTACAGATCATTGTAGGAGCAAAACAGTTTCTTGATTTGCAGTTTTCCTACCCTGGCAAAAGAGACCATTTATTTCATTATATGAGTAAAAGAAAATTTAATGCAACTATATAAGTTTAGAAAGTATTAATAATAAAAGAACATTTGAACATTTATGTGTGATGCTCCTGGAATGTGTCCTTTCCTACTACAGTCTGAAAATTTTAATTAGATAAGGAACAAATAAAGCAACACATGGCTTTTTTGGAACTGTTAGTACTAAGGTGATTAACAAGCAAATTATGCTGCCAATTCAGCTGACTCTATATACTTCCTGAAATGAATTTACGCCATATTTGCTTAGCCAAAAAGAAAATCAACTATTGCCAATACTATTGTTAAATGTAATTATAAAAAGTTACTAGCAACTGCTCTGTTTTAGTGAGGTTTTTGTCTCACTAGAGAACAAGTAAAACATTTATTCACAAAATTGTAAAGAAGTAAAACCAATGCAAGTCATTTTCACGCTTTTCATACAATTTTCCAGTTATATATTCTCTTTCAACATAAAACAATTATTATCGCATGCCAATTCCAAACCAAATATCACTCAAGGTTTCCCTATAATATTTTGAGTCCTAAAAAATAAGTAATTTAAAGCAACAGTACATATTCATGAATGATTTATAAGACATCAAAATTAATCTGGATAATGTTGTACTACTAGAAAGGTAAGAAAACTTACAATTTTTTTAAAAATAGGATTTTGATATGCTGCCCAGGCCGGTTTTGAACTCCTGGGTTCAAATGATTCTCCAGCCTCGGTCTCCTAAGTAGCTGGGATTACAGGTGCATGCCACTGCACCCTGCTAGAAAACTTACTTTTCTTGTTTAAAGTTGACTTACTATTCTAAAAGAAGTAGACATTAAAATCAACAGTGTACTGAGAATATGAACATCATTTTTCTCCTAACAAAAACGACAAATTCCCTTATAAGAGTGAGTGGTGATAGACTCTGACTATAAAAGGAAAACACATCTGATGAGAGTAAGAATATTTATTACTTAAAGAACATATATATTCTTTTTTGTTTCTTTTAAGAATTCTTTTCTTGGCTTTTTCCATAGCTGATTCATTTCATTTTTAAGTTTTTCACTTAAATTTTATTTTCTTAGAAAGAGTTAATCATTTTTCAAGTAGCCCTACTCTCTTTATTTCTAGTTTATTGAATTTTTCCATTAGAAATAAGCTTAGCAAAAGTGGGAGCTTTACTTTGTTCATGCAAATAGTTTATATATTTCCTGTTATATGAAAAGTAATCAATGTTTTTGGATGGTTAAGTAAAAAAAAAAAGAATAAATACATAATCACTGTAATGCAGGGAGTAAATTTTTATTTTCCCAATTTGTTTTGTGAGAACATATATATTCTTAAATTTTTAAAAAGACCAATAATAAATGATAGAAAATGAATTTTACTAAAAAAAAGTTAAAGAAACTAAAATTTGATTAACAGTATTTACAAAATGAGTCTCAAAGACTGTATAATATTGCTGAAAATTACCTGCAAATACAGAGATTTTTTTTTTAGAAGACAAAAAAACACACATTCTTTTTAAAAATTATACATAAAAATTCCTAAACCTTTTAGATAATTTTTTTAATTGGGCAAATAAATTGGAAAAATATTATGTTATTAGAATGACTATAGACAACAATATAGATGGTCATATTTAATTATAGTGCAATATTGATTTTAAGCACCTAATGTCCAATTAATAAAATCTTTTTTACTAACTCATTAGATATATATATTCAAAATGTTTTCAGTAACATCCCTGTTTTCCAGTTAAAGGCTACAACACAAGATAATAGAGTAATGGTTTATTTAACAGAGTTAGTTTGTTAGATATTTACATAAATCCTGAAAGCTAACAGTCTCTCATATGCAAAGAAATATCTACTAACAAATTTTATTAAGAAAATCATGACATTTAGTTTGATGTAAAGCAGCTACATTTAGATTTCCAAAACCTATATTAAACCTATACTCTCTAAGTATAATGAGAATACTACATTTAAAATTTTAGCAACAATTACAGACTAACGATCTTCTGTTATATTGAAGACTATCATTTTGGAATCCTAAGTTAAGCTCCTGTCAACTAGAATGTTCTTCCAGTACCAATTGTCTTACTGACAGAGTACTAACTAAAGGACTTGACATCATATATAAATTTGTCTTTTAATTAGAATCTAGTTCAAAGTATAAGTGCATTTGTATATATACGTTATACATAGAAAGAGAGGGAGACAGAGACAGTCAGTTCAGTACCCTATCAGAAGCTGGAATACTATGTTCTTTTAAGAACTCAAATGTTGAATGATAATAGGCATTATAAATTGATGGTTTTAACTATGAGGCAATAACAATTTTAAGCATTTGATTTCTTATTAATTAAATGTCTTTTACAAACCTGTTAGATATGCAAATCACCTTAATACTAGACAGAAACATTTGACTCAGAGTTTAACACATTTTCCAGCAAATATTAATAATGAAATAGAAATTTAAGATACTTTAATGACCATTTTTTTCAAATTATTGTGAATTTGGTGAATTAATTTCCCTAATTACAGTTGACATAAATTCATCCTTAAATATCATTTTTTAAAAATCATTCTGGATTAAATATATTATGTAAAATAATATAAAGCATGTATTTGGAAAGATGCAGCAAACGTTTCCCTTACAAAGTACTGAAGCTCCATCTAGAGGCTTTTCCCCCTATTACTGTCACTTGCAATATAAGTAATATCACCTAGAAATGTGAATAATATTAAAATGTCAGAGATTTCCTTTGTACCTACTCTTTTGTTATTCATAATGAGTTCTTGCCCTAACCTTCTTAGGGTAGAGCTCTAGCTCCATCACTGCCATCAAGTGGTAAAGAACTAAAACTGAACTTTAAAAAAAAAAAAGAAAGAAAAAGACGGGATGGGGGGTGGGGGGTGCATGACACGTATTCTTTGCCACTTACACATTTTCTCTTTTTAGGTTAAGAAATGAATGAGTTTGTGTTTTTAACCTGGCCATTTATTATTTTAATCAAGTTATGGAAAAAAAGTTGCCACTTGTTTCTATAGAACAGGAGTACTAGACATTGTCTCTAAATCTAAAACTCCTTGAGGGCATTTTTATATTTGCAAGGCATATAAAAATATTTTGAATTAAATCTTTATTTAGTTAAATGGTATGTTTTAATATAAGTACAGTTTGTGAATTATCTCACAAGTATAGCAGTGAGAAACAAATAATTACTTAAGAGTAATGAATTTTACAGTATACTACTACAGTTATTAAAAGAGGAAATAAAACCATGATGTGACCAAATTTTCTATTACTTATAAAAATATCTAAATTTTAATAAATCAGGCACTATCAATTGTACTCTCAGGATGTAATCATAACAATACTTCCCCAAAATATCTGCAACAGCCTAGGAACCAAGGAAAATTAGAATAAGAATTTCACACTGAGGAAAGCAAAAGAAAGAGAAATAATAAAGTAGTCAGGAATTCAATTCTAATTAAACTTTTTCCCTTTTTTGTGATCGCATACTTCCTGCATTGTTACAGGAGTTAGGACTTTCAAGAAAACAAAAACTCCAACTATAGAATCTAAAAAAAGGCCTCTGATGTCTCTGTTCAAGGGATACTACTCTGTGAATTGCATCATTACCCAAGACATAGCTTTTTAAGCAATAAAAACAATTTGTCTATGAATAGTAGGTAGAAATACAGAGTTAACTTAGTAAGTCTTATACCCATGTTTTAAAACTCCCCCAAATTACTGGACCATTCTCTATGTTTTATATATTTGTATAAAAATGTCAGAATGCTCTCATTTCATTAATTTGATAGATTTTAGTTTTTACTGAGAAACAACAAAACAATAGAAGCCAATATCCCTACTATGTGCCAAGCAGAATTCTGTGTTTCACATATATTGCATGCATTAAATAGCCTTTCAGCAACCCTATAATATAGATACTATTATTATTATATAGATTTAAAAGACAGAGGCATAAACAGGCTAAAATAACCACCCACAGTAACAGAGTAAGTAGTGGGGTTATGATACAAACTCAAGCAGTCTGCCTATGTAGAACTCACCCTTAATCACCACCTTTATACGTCAGGTTTTCTCAACCTTGGCATGACTGACATTCTGAAAGAGATAATTCCTTGTTGTGAGGAGCTGTCCTGTGCATTGCAGGATGTTTAGTAGCAACCCTAAGTCCTACCACCAGATGCCCGTACCATTACCCTGCTGCTACCACTCCTCTCCCCAGTTCTAATAACCATAAATGTCTTTAGACACTGTCAAATAGCCCTAAGGCAGGGGGAAATACCCAGTTCAGAATCATCACTGACATAACATAATTTAATCTATTATAACACTGCAAAAACAAAAAGTCGGTTTTCCCCCATTTTAAATTATTTACAGCAACACAGAAACTTTAAAATCTACAGAAGGTTTAGAATAGTAATATCTTACTATTTAAGAATTAAATAATTAAAAATTAATATGAAGCGCAAAATCATAACATGAAAGCTCATAATACAAGATTTATATAGGCAAATATAAAAATAAAGGAGATACAGAGATACAGGATGAACACAAATTTCACCCAAATTTTAAAAAATATTACCCCTGACAAATGGGACTGAGGAATAAAGTATTGAGAATATCATCTTTTGACCTTCCATATTTTTGTACTGTATTAAATTATTTCCTTTTTAATTAGTTCACTTTTAATTAATAAAAAAAGTATGTATTTATCATGTATGGCATGATGTTTTGAAATATGTATATATTGTAGAATGGCTAAAATTGAGCTAATTATCATGTACATTACCTCATATCATTTTGTGTGATGGGAACACTTAAAATCTACTGTACTGTATTACATTTTTATAAATGATATATTTTTTTACTAAGTTTTTTAAAAACCAAATTTTAGAAAAAAACATTTCCTTTTTGACATTGGCATCATCATTATGCTTATTAAGTAAGCAATGTTGACATAGTCTTCCTGTTATATCTTACATGCTAACAGAAAATTTTAAAAATCGTATGTCTTAGTCCATTTTGTGTTGCTATAACAATATGTACATGCTATGTACATGCATTACCTTGATGTTAAAACCTTAAAAACGGAAAGAAACCTAAAGCTATTGAAATAAAGAAAAAAAATAATAAAGTTCTTAAAAAATAGAAAGAGAGCCGGCCGCAGTGGCTCACACCCATAATCCCAACACTTTGGGAGGCCAAGGTGAGAGGATTACCTGAGTCTGTGGGTTCAAGCCTAACCCGCACAACTTAGTGAGACCTCATCGCTACAATAAATCAAAAAAATCAGCTGGGCATGGTGGTGCATGCCTGTAGTCCCAGCTACTTGGAAGGCTGAGTTGGAAAGATCGCCTGAGCCCAGCAGGCTGAGGCTGCGGTGACTGTGAGCATGGCACTGCACTCCAACCTGGGCGACACAGTGAGACTCCGACTCCAAAAAACAAACAAAGAAAAAAAAATTGAAAGAAAAAAATTTACCTTCAAATTTTTTTCATGTCACCATATATAGGTCTACCTCATTGTCTTTGTTTGTTTTGTGCTGCTATAGCAATACCTGAGACTCGGTGATTTATAAAGAACAGAGATTTATTTCTTAGTTTCAAAGTTGAGGGGCCCACATCTGGCAAGGGTCTTCTTCCTGTACTATCCCATGAAAGAACACAAAATGGCGAAAGAGCACATGAGGGAGAGAGAGAGGAAGGGGACTCACTCGTCCTTTTAGCAGGAACCCACTCTCACAGTAACAGCATCATAATGACCCAATCACCTCTTAAAGGTCCCACCTCTTAACACCGTTGCATTGAGGATTAAGTTTTCAATACATAAACTTTGGGGGACACACAAATCAGAGCATCATGATAAAAATAATTGTGCCTACCTAGACAACAAATATTAATTAGTTAACCACAGGTTTGAAAGCTAGCAAACTGCATAATAAGAGGACACTATAGGTACTTATTTTCAAGAGTGCTACTTACAAATATAGATAGATATTGATATAGAGACAGGTAGTTGTAAATTTTCCTTTTCAAACAATTTACAATTTTTCTAGAATTCTTTGCAATAACTTTAACCACATATATTTTGTGAATACCCAATTATGGCAAGGTTTCTTTTCCAATTATTTCTGGTTATACAGAAAACTACTGATTATCCAGAAACTCTTTAATGAAAGCACAAAGTAATAAAGGCTTCCACTATTCACTTAACTTTCTTCTTTTTCTCGATTTTCCTACTTGTTTTTACTGCTGTAAACTAAATTGTACATGTTATATTTTGTCTTCTTCTTTTAGTCATAACAAACAAAATTTTCCATTTTGTTCCATAAGTTTAACAAAGTAATGTTTAATGTTTATGGTCAAGTAATGTTATAGTTTCACTGAGTTCCTTTAGTGTAATCTACTTAACCATTCTTTTTTTTTTTTATCTTTTGGAATAGTTTTGTACTATATCCACTTAGCAACTAAACATTTTTCATGTGTATACTTTCTTCTCTATACTTTCTTTCTTCTCTAATTAGAACCTCTAATTAGGTCCTAATCATTTTTTTCTTTCAGTTGTATAGTCTCTTTTACACTTGCTTCTATCAGTTAAACGAGTCATACATAATAAATAAATACATACATACATTCTTCTTCAAGCCCTATTCCCCCAACAGAAGTAATTATCAGGTTGGTGCTTATACTCCTAGACTTTTATTTTTTAAGTCAAGGGTCTCTCACTAAGCTAGAGGGTAGTGGCACGATCACAGCCTCAACCTGCTGGGCTCAGGTGATCTTTCCACCTTAGCCTCCTGAGTGACTGGGACTGCAGCGCATGCCACCACGCCTGCCTAATTATTTACTTTTTTTGTAGAGAAGATGTCTTTCTATGTCGACTTGGTTGGTTCAAACTCCTAACTCAATCCTCTTACCCCTCACCCTAAAGTGCTGAGACTACAGGCATGAGCTACTGCATCCAGCCTAGACTTATTTTTTTTTTAAATGCACTTACTTTCATATATGAAGGAGGACCCCCCCCCAAAAAAAACTGGAGTTATCTTTTAAAGGTTGGACCCCTTGTAATTTAGGCTTCCCTGGCTAGGTATTTAGGAACCCATCAGTATCAGTGTACCAGCTAGCATTGTTGTGAGAGGCTGCATTAGGCTTCAGTGAATTTCTTGAGGGGAGATTCTTTCAATGCGTTTTCCTATTTCATGATGGGAGACTTACGAGAGCACACCATGCTGAGTGTGTAGCAGTTTTTGACCAAAAAAGGCATGATCCCAATGTCCCCACCTTCTCTATTCACCTCATTTCTCCCCAAGAAACTTTTTTGTTTCCCCAGATGAAAAAAGTCCTCAAAGGGAAATGTTTTGCTGAGGTGGAAGAGGTAAAACAAAAACAAAAGATGGCAGAAGCATTAAAAGGCATCAAAATTGACAAGTTCAAAAATTCTTTTGAGCAGTGGAAAAAGCATCTCCATAGGCATATTACATCAAATGAAGAGTACTTTGAAAGGTGACTTAAGTTTAAACATGTAAGAATAAATACCCATTTTTTAAATTAAAAAATTCTGGGTTTTTGGGGGTCTCTTCTTGTATATGTATATGTAGAAATATTACACTTTATACTACCATTATGCAAATGTCATCCTTATATTAAAACAGACTCATAATTAATGACTACTTCTTCCAGTCACATATTTCTTTGCAGGGTTTTATTGCAATATTCATTTTCATATAGAATATGCTACTTAATACTGGTTTTACCGCTATTTGGCTTATTATTAGAGACATAATTGAGAATAGTACTGTGTAAAACATATGCTATTTGAATACAAAAATATGTATAAACAGAAACCTGAAACTAAAACTACAATGGTATTAAAAAGTTTAACCAAAATTTCTCAATATAATATTTATTAAAAAATTAGAATGGGATTAACAAGTGAGGAACTTTTTTTTTCTGATATTATTTCTAATTGCTCTATTAAAATATAATTTACAAGTCATAAAAGTCACCTTTTTTTGTTTTTTTGAGTTGGAGTCTCACTGTTGTTGCCCAGGCTGGAGAAGTGCAGTGGCACACTTAAGGCCACCACAGCCTTGAGCTACTGGGCTTAGACAATCCTTCCACCTCAGCCTTCCAAGTAGCTGGAACTACAGATGCACACCACCACGCCCTGCTAGCTTTTGTGATTTATTGTAGAGGGGAGGTCTCACCAAATTTCTCAGGCTGGTCTCAAACCTCCTGGCTCAGGCAATCCTCTCGCCTCAGCTTCCCAAAGTGCTGAGATTATAGGCTGTGCCACCGTGCCCAGCCAAAAGTCACCTGTTTTAAGTGTACTATAATTTTTTTAGTAAATTTATAGGGAGGTGCAACATCACTACAACCCAGTTCTAGAATATTTGCATCAACCCCAAAAGAATTATTATGCCCATCTCCATAGTTTTGCCTTTTCTGGACATTGCATATAAATGGTAGGGATGAGTTTTTTTCTGAAATATTTAAATATCAGATTTAGCAGCCAAAAAAAAAAAAAAAAAAAGCAGTGTATTTTTGCAAAAAGATTTTGCTGTTGAAATTCTTTCTAAAGGTTATCAACATGCTTTGCTCATGTAATGGCAGTACGAATATAACTAAACTCCTTTTCCTTCTTTCCTTCCCACTCTTCATATCTTTTGCCAATTTATACTCTTATAGTATTTAATCTTTACTCTCAACAGACTATTTCTCAATATAGTATACATGGAAGGTATAAGGAATGGGCCTTTTTCTATTTTGACTTCATTACATATTCTGATAGTTTAACAAGAAAACAAATCAAGAGCGAGAGCAAGAGAGCAAGAGATCCAACATATGAGCACATTATATCCTTGAGATATTTTAGTTTCTCCTAAAAGTGAAATATATACATTTTTTAATATAGTAATGAGAAATCTAGTTCATACAAGTCTCCTAAAATTTGGAATGTTATCTCCAAATGAAATTCTATTTCCAAATGAAATTCTATCTTCCAAAAAAAGTTGGTATCACTCTAGACTCCTCTTTCTCTGATAGTCCACATCTAATTCATTAAGAAATCCTGCGGGTTCTACCATTAGTATACTGAGATTCTGAACACTAACACCTTTACTATTACCACAATGAGAGATGCCACCATTATTTTTTGCCTGAATCATTAAATACCTAACATATCTCCTAACTTCAGCCCCTGCCTGACACCTTCCCACAAAACTCTATTTTCTACACAGCAGCCAGATTACAATGAAAAACAGCCGGGCTTGGTGGCTCAGCCTGTAATCCCGCGCTTTGGGAGGCCAAGGTGAGTGGATTGCCTGAGCCTGCGGGTTAGAGACCCACCTGGGCAACTTGGCGAGACCTCATCTCTACAATAAATAAAAAAATTAGCCAGGCGTGGTAGCGCGCGCCTGTAGTTCCAGCTACTTGGAAGGCTGAGGCGGAAGGATTGCCGGAGCCCAGCAGGTGAGGCTGCGGTGGCCGGGAGCGGCCACTGCACTCCAGTCTGAGCGACAGAGTGAGACTCCAACTCAAAAAAAAAAGAAAAGAAAAGAAAAACAGATTCAGTCAAAAAGTTGGTAAGAATGTAAGCCAGTTCAACCTCTGAGGAAAGCAGTTTAGAGATGTCTCAAAGAACTAAAAATAGATTGGCCAGTCAACCCAGCAATCCCGCTACTTGGTATATATCCAGAAGCGCAATCACTCTACCAAAAAGACCCCTGCACGTGCATGTTTATCGCAGCACTACCCACAACAGCAAAAACACGGAACAAATCTATTCAACAGTAGACTGAATAAGGAAAATGTGATACTTATTCACCATACTACGCAGTCATAAAAAAGAACAAAATCATGTCCTTTGCAGCAACATTGATGCAACTAGAAGCCATCACCCTGAGCGAATTATCACAGAAACAGAAAACTGAATACCATATGTTCTCCCTAATAAGTGGGAGCCAAACACTGTAAGCACATGGGAACAAGGAGAGGAACAGCAGACACTGGGGCACTCCTGAAGGGCGAAGGGAGGGTAGGGGACAAGAGTGAAAACTATCCACTGGCCGCGCGCTGGACTCGGTGGCTCTGTCTGTAATCCCAGCGCTTTGGGAGGTCGAGGTTAGAGGACTGTCTGAGCCTGTGGGTTTGAGACTAGCCTGGGCAATTTGGTGAGACCTCGTCTCTACAAAAAAGTTAGCCGGGCGTGAGAGCACACGCCTGTAGTTCCGGCTACTTGGAAGGCTGAAGAGGAAGGATCACCTGAACCCAGCAGGTCAACGCTGGGTTGGCTATGAGCGTGCGTGCCACTGCACTCCAGCCTGGCGACAGAGTGAGACACCAACTCAAAAAGAAAAAGAAAACTATCCACTAGGCATCACGTCCACCACTAAGTGATGACCTCAACAAAAGTTCAAGCATCACTATCACTCAGTATTCCTACATAACAAAACTGCGCCTGTACTCCTTAAAACAATAAGAATATTAAAGTTAAATTAAATGTAGAAAACAAAAGCCTCCAACAGTTTTCCATTTTACTCAGATAAAAAGCCAAAGTCCTTAGTGGTTATCTTGGGAATTACGATTAACATTTTAAACTTATAACAATCTAGTTTAGCCTAAGCTAAAACAACCTAAGCAAGCACTAAGAAAATAACTAAAAAAATATATAAAACAGGAAGTAAGAGAATCAAAATGGTACACTGCAAAAAAAATCAATTAAAACAGGCAGTAATGGAGGAATCAAGGAATATAAACAGAAAAAAAAATAGCACTAAAGGGCATGATCAACAAAGTGACAACTACAGAAGGGGAAAAACATTTGTAAATCAAATATCTGGTAAGGAGTTAATATCCAGAATACATTTAAAAAACTCCTACAGCTCAACAACAAAAAGACAATTAAATTTAAAAGTGGGCAAAGTATTTGAATAGACATTTCTCCTAAGATATATAAATAGCCATTGAGTACATGAGAAGATGCTAAACATCATTAGCTATCAAGGAAATGCTAACTGAAACCACAATGCATATCCCTTTACACCCAGGATAGTTATAGTGTTAAATAACAAATGTTTATGAGGATGTAGAAAAGTGGAAAATACCATGTTTATGAGAATGTAGAAAAATGGAAACACTTACACCACTATTGCTAGTGGGAACATAAAATGGTGCAAATGCTGTGAAAAACAGTATGATAGCACCTCAAAAACTTAAATGTCAAATTATTGTATGATCCAGCAATTCCATTTCTAAGTATATACCCAAAAGAACTGAAGTCATAAACTCAAGCACACTTGTACACCAATGTTCATAGCAGCATTATGCACAATCGCCAAAGGTGAAAAATAATCCAAATGTCCATCAACAGATAAGTAAACAAAATGTGGTTATGTACAATGGATATTATTCAGACATAAAAAGGACTGAAGTACTAATATACACTATAACGTGTATGAACCTTGAAAACATGCTAAGAAAAATTAGCTACATACAAAAGGATAAATATTGTATGATGCCACTTATTTGAAATATCTAGAACAGGCAAAATTCATAGAGATAAAGTAGATTGGTGGTTACCAGGGACTGGAGGTAGGGTACAGAGTTTCAGATTGGGGTGATGAAAAACTTTTGGAAATTTTGGATAGAGATGATGGTTGTACAACATTGTGAATATACTTAATAGCACTGATTGTACACTTAAAGATGGCTAAAATGACTAATTTTGTGTTGTACACATTTTACCACAATTTTTTTTAAGGCTAAAGCCCTTACAATCACATCAAAACCTCTGAAGTTCTTAAAATAGGCTTCAAAGTCACTGGGATCTGATGCCTCATTATCTCTCTGAGCTCATCTCCAACCACTTTCTCTGGCTTTCTCCACACTCAGGTCTCCTTGACTCTCTTAGACACTTTGGGCACAGACCTGCTCATTGCCTTTGCATTTGCTGATTCTTTTGCCTGAAATAGTCTTCCCCCTCTTATCTTCATAGTTCATATTCTTCCTCCTTTGGGTCTTTGCTCAATTATCACCCTTTCAATGAGGACTCCCTGCCTTCTCTATCTAAAACTGCAATTTCTCCCCTAGTGCTACCTATCTCTCTTTGCTATATTCTTCTCCATAGAATTTCAATTATCTAGTATAATATACATATATTTAACCTATAGTCATTCTCTTCTACTAGAACACAACACCACAAGTGCAGAAATTTTGTCTGTTTTTATTTCCTTCCTTTCTGTTTTGTTCAATGTTGTGTTTCTAAAATAGTGCCAGGTATATAGTAGTTAATAAATAATTACTGGATTAATGAATATTAAATTATCCTAAATCTCAACATAAGACTATTGACTAATTATTAAATTGTCACTTCTTCAGAATTGGAGATAGCTGAATTTTTGCTCTAAATTTTCTAAATTCTATTCTACTCATCTAGGATGCAATTAAAGTTTCTGTTTTATTACCAACTTTCTTTATAGTTATGTTTAATTTAGCACTGAAACCATTCTTACCGTTCCTGCACATTTAAAAAGTTATTTCAATTAAAGTTTCCCTATTCATTTTAACAGATGAGAAAAAGAATTGAAAAAGATCATAGAATAAATGGTGAAACAAAGCCTCTAATTTTAAATGTAATTTTCCTCTAGAAACTTTTGATTTTCTTGTTTTAAAATGGATTAAACTGATATATGAATTAGAATAAGTGGTAGACAATTTCCTGACTTAATTCTGTACTTCATGAAGAACAATCAGTTGAAAAACATTTCAGTTTTGTTCAAATGAGCAAACTACATCCTACTTGCTCTTAAGAACCTATTTATTCCTGATTCTTCCTGAAAGCCACAGGGAAAGAAGATAAATAATATCATATAGGTTGGTAAAAGTCAATTTGCTACACTAGGAAGAAATGCATGGAAACATCTGTGTGTCTCACTAACTACAGCTACTAAAGAAAACTATTATCTAAGAATCTGCTTCACATAATTGCGAACATTGTCATGTATAATAGGAAGTGCCACTGAATAGTGAAGTCTGTGCCTTACTTCTAAGTATCAGTCATATTAATTTATTTCTATCTTTTGATGTCTGATCTTTTTGAGTCTTTATATTTTGAGAGTGTCCCTTATAAGCAGCATATATAAGTTTCATTATTTATTTTTTTCATTTGGTCAATTATTTATTTTACTAGACAATTTTGTCCATTTACATTTAATGTATTTATTGATATATCTGAATTTATTTCTACCTATCTATTTTATCTTGGCCTTTTTGTTTCTTCCTTTTATTTCTTCCTCTTCCTCTCTTGCCTTTATTGTTTATTTTACAATGAATTTTTTTTTAACACTTAGTACATTCTTTTCCATCCTACTCCTCTACATGTTTGGATGTCATATTCTATTTTTTTCAGTGGCTACTCAGTTAATTTCAAATGCATATTACACTTAACAAAGTGTACAGTTAATATCTTTACCCTCCTCCTGAAAAAGATAAAAACCTGAGAATATTTTAATTCCGATCAATTCCTTCAAACTTATATTTGCTGTTACTCAAACTTTTAGTTTTATCCTCTTTGCCATCTTCACAAATTAGATAATTCTCCCATACAGCCAATGTTTGCTTAAGACTTATCTAGATACTTATCATGTTTACTCACTCCTATCTTGCCTTTCAGATGGTTCATCTGATAATCATTTTCCTTCTCCCTGAAGTTTAGTCTTTGACATTTGCTTCATAAAAGGTCTGTTTTTTATTAACTCTGTTTTTGCTGTTTGCCAGAAAATGTCTTGATTGTATCTTCTTTCCTAAAAGACAGATTCACTTTAGACAACCCCCTCAGGTCTCCTCCCACTGTGGGATTTTTTTCTGTCCTCTCAATAAATCCTGCTTTAAAAAAAAAAAAAAAAAAGACAGCTGCACTTCGTATATAGAATTCTAGAAAGTTATTTTCCTCAGTGCCCTGAAGCCAACACATTCTTTTCCTCGTTGTTGCTATGGAGAAGTCTTTTACCAATCTGACATTCCTTTGTAGATAATCTGTCTTTTACCTTTGGCTGCTTTCATAAATTTCTCTTTCTCTCCTGTATTTTTACTATAATGTTTCTACTGATGATTCATTTTGCTTCTTAAAAATATTATATTGCTCAACAATCAAAAACAAAAATCTCAGTCACTATTTCTTTCAATATTGTTGCTTCTTCATTCTTGCCACTAAACCTTCTGGAACTCCAATTAGATATGTCTTTTATCTCTCACCTTTTCCGTGTCTCAATCTTTAATGTTTGCATCTCTTTATCTCTCTGGAAATAGATCAGGATAATTTTCTATGATCTCTTTCAGTTCACTAATTCTCTTCTTAGCTGAGTCTAATCTGCTGTCTAGTCTTTTTGTTTTGTTTTGGCTTTATAAAACTTTTTATTTTGAAATAATTTTATACTTACAGAAAATTGTGAAAATAATACAAAAAATCTCCATGTACTCTTACCTCAGCTTTCTCAAAAGTAAACCATACTAAAATTATTGAAACCAGGACATTAACATTGATGTAATAGATTATCTATGGACCTTATTCAAATTTTGCCAGCAGTCACACTAGCATACTTTTGCTGCTCCAAAATCCCTCACTGCATTTAGTTTTCATATCTCTCTAGATACTTCCAATTTGTAAAACTTTTTTAGTCTTTCTAATTTTTTAAAAATCTTGATACTTTTTTGAGTACTAGTGAGTTATTTCGTAGAATGTCCCACAGTTTGGGCTTACCTGATGTTTTCCCATGATTAAACTGAGGTTATGTTTTTTGGGGGGGCAACACTACTACATAAGTTACATAAGTTACATCTGTGTATCCTATTAGAGGGGAATATAATGTTGATATGTGTTCTTACTGGTAATGTTAATATTGATCACTTGGTTAAAGTGGTATTTGCCAAGTTTCTTCCCTATAAAGTTACTATTTTTTTATATAATTCATATTTATTTTGTGGGAAGATACTTTCTGTGCATACTTACACCAACTAATCTGAGCATCCACTGATGATTCTTACCTGTAACAATTATTACTGTAGTGTTCATCAAGTGGTGATTTTCTATTTCCATCATTCCTTCTGCACTTCAACTGGGATTCTATTGTTAAGAAGAGCTGTGCCTTCCCCATAATTTATTGCTTATTCAGTTATTTATTTATATCTGTATAGATTCATGGATATATATTTTATCCTACACATTAAAATCCCTTACTATCATCAATTATTTTGTTCAAGTTGTTTCAGAATTTGGCCATTCAGAGATCCTTCAAATTGACTCCTGAGTTCCTTTGCCATGCTCACCTTTTTTGAAAAAAAGAATATCATTCAGATAGTTTTTATAGTCTTATTAAAATATAATTTATATACCATACAATTCACCTATTTTAAGTGTACAAATCAATAATCTGTAATAAATATATCCAGTTGTGTAACCTTTACAATTCAGTTTTAGAATACTTTCATCACCCCAAAAGTCCACTTATAGTCAATTTCCACTTACACCCAGCTGTAGGCAAGGATCTTTAGTTTTACCTTTTCTAGAAATTTTATACAATATGCAGTTATATGTGTCTGGCTTCTTTTACTGGTGGTAACATTTTTGAGGTTCCTCCATTATGTTATATGTATCATTTATTCTTATTGTTTGTTTTATTTTGCTGAGCAGTAGTAAACTTACCATATTTTAAGCACTTCCTTAATTTCTTGTATCACAGTGTTTCAGGTTCATCTTATATTTTCCCTGTCTCCACCTGGAATAAACCATTTCTCCAGGTAGCCCTATTTACTCATTAAGTTTTAATTTCAATTTCCTTTTTCATATCTAGAAGTACTAATTGGTCCTTTTTGTAAATCTGTTTGGTATTCTTTAAAGGGTATTAGGATACAGGCCAAGCCCTTGTAACAAAGACATCCTAAAAGATAGTTGCTTAAATAAGATAGAAAATTGTTTCCTTCTCATGTAATAATTTAGAAATAAGAAGTCCAAAACTGGTAAGGCAGCTCCACACATACTCCAATCTCTGTGTCCAAATTCTGCTGAATCAAGTTTTCATCAGTTAACAGTACACATGAAGGGGAAACAGGCAGAGGGAGTACACAGGCATTTCTTCTTAAGGCCAAACAAAGAATTGTCACATATGACTTCTGTTCATAATCTGTTGCTAAAAGCCTCATCAGAGGCCATGCCAACCTTCAA
The DNA here is from genome assembly GCF_000164805.1 of Carlito syrichta. Classification (NCBI taxonomy): domain Eukaryota; kingdom Metazoa; phylum Chordata; class Mammalia; order Primates; family Tarsiidae; genus Carlito; species Carlito syrichta. The sequence goes on from NW_007047431.1 coordinate 183,171, forward strand.
GGAAAGTTAGTAAATGTAGTTTCCAGCTTGATAGCCATTATCCATACAACTTAAAATAGTCTACTATCTTCTAAAATAATAGAAAGACTAAGAAACAATTTAGTGTCAAGTTTCTAAAATGATCCTTCACATACAATATCATCCTTTATTGATAAAAACATATTTGAATAGTTTTATTTATACCAATAATTAAAGTTCAGTTAGAAAAATTTTTACTCAATCATTTGCTACCTAAATTTATCAGTATCTTTTCCTCTCTACAAGTTACCACCTTCTTCAAAGTAAAAGGATAAACAAGTAAAAGAATATACAAGGAGCTCAACAACAAAAGCACATTATCATAAAGACTAAGATATAGTAATAGATAACATTTATTAAGCAGTATATTTTAAAAATACAATATCATTAAAACCTCACAAGCACCTTAAAAGGTAAGGGCTGCTTATCTCATAGATGAGAAAACTATGATTTAGGGAGTTTATGTTAACCAAGATCATAAAATTACTAAGTACTAGAGTAGCCCAACTCTAAGCTCTTAGCCACTATGCTTTAAAAATGAATACTTCCCCATATTTTAAGTTCTATAAAGTCATGAGGCATCTTTAAACTGTTGGCATATTATAATCGCTGTAGTAGCAATACTAAGTAGCCATAACAAGGCAGCTGTGATTCCCTGTGTGTGCAAAAACCTGCAGAATTTGAATAGGAAGAAAATCCTAGAGATAATACTGAAACATTCTTAACTCCTAAAACCAAACAATTGTGAAGAAAGAATGAGGGTAGGAGAAATCAAACATATTTAGTAACATTTCCAAAATGAGTATCAAAAGTAGGTTAACTCAACGTAATTGCAACACATGCACCAGTGGTTCTTGATTCTTTTTAGAAATACAGCAGAGAAAGACTCCATGTAGAAAAACTGAATGTCACTGATTGAGTCAAAAGGCAATTGAAAGGAGTTGGACTCTGAATGCAAAGAATGCTAGCAATTCCTGAACCAAATTATTTCACAATATATTTTCATTTTCAGGTATGCACAAGAATCATAAATAGGGGTGGGGGAGAAAAAAAGATTTATAAATAATATAATCTATATCTTATTGATTCTGATAGAGTCCTTTTAATAAAATAAACATTCTAAATGGTAAAAAGCTCTGGCTGTATGTTTTCCTTCTAACTAGTATATAAAAGTGCAACACGCTATCGGTAGCATAAAGTGCTTACTATATATTTCACTATACAACACCTTATTATTGAGCTTCAGATAAAACACCAATGAAACCAATCTCCCTCCTCTAATCCCATCTTCTGGCCAGGAACCTAATGCATCACATAGTATAAATATCTGATGATTAACTCACATAATTGCATTGACGCATTCCCAATTTTTTCAGAATCATAAAGTGTAATGTTTTTCTGCTGAGTTTCCAACTTACTCAATTTCTAATTTTCTTTACACTCTAATTTATATATAATTTGTAAGGCTGGGAGTAACAATTACAAATATTTTAGGCACATAAGTTACATTCTTAAATTATCAGTATTACCATGAAGATTTTTAACAATTTCATTTATTTGTATTAGCATTTCTTACTACTCTGCATTTTGGTGTTTCTAAGTTTTCTTGATTGGGAACATTTATTACAAACACAAAGTTAAAAATAATGTAATTCAAAGTTTTATTAATATAATTTTGTACCATCAAATAAAAGTGTAAGGAATATCACAGATTAGGTAAATTTTCTTTGTGGTCTTTCAAATTTTATCATCCTAAAAGCTAAAATATCTAATAAATTAATACTTTCATTTTCCTCTGCTACTAAGTTGATAAAGGAGGTCAGTAGGAAAAAAAACAACAAAAATTCCACTTTTCTTTGTGGATATTAAAATATAAGTTGTTTTTTTTTTAAAGGAAAAATGTAAAAATAAGCACTAGAAGCAGGAAATTCTCAGTTATAAGATAGGATAATAAACATTTTAAAATAAAGAATTTAGAATTTATTAAGACAGGGAAAGTACTTGCAATCCTGTCCAAGTATTTGTTCCTGTCCTTCCAAAATGAATGCTTTCCTTTTTAGATCTTGACAAACTCTTTCTCAAATTGGTATCTCTATCTACAGTTGACAGACTAAAGATTTATTTTAAAACATGGACTACAATGGAATATGGATTTGATTTGATTTTTGCTGTGCTACTCCCACAAAAATATTCCTGAAATTATTTTCTCAGGCATAGTTAGTATGCTCACTGATTAAGGTAGGAAAAAAGGGTAAAACTATTAGTTAAGGAATTTGGAATATGCTAAATATTTTTTAGAAACTTTTTCTCTAATCATACCCTAATGTTTTTTATATTTTTAATTTCTCACATACATTTTTATGCCATATTAAGGTTTTGAAATATAGCCTTTAAGCTTCCCCCTAACTTTACTGAAGTATAACTGACAGTTAAATATTGCATATATTTAAGTTATACAACTTGATAATTTGACATACATATACATTATAAAATAGTCACCACAATAAAGCTAATTAACATACTGATCACCTCATACAGTTATTTAAGTTTCTAAACCTTTGTTCCATATTGAATAGAAAAAATTTTAGTTTATCCTGAAAGACCCTGGACACAGAAGAATATATAATGCCTGTGTAATCATACATGTGGCATAATGTCTTTGAATTTATAATTTATTTAGGGATATTTAGAAAACCAGTGACTAGTGAATGTTTCCCTTTAAGCATTAGATTTAGCTCATCAACAATTCAGTGATAAGTTGGACTGAAAGAAAAAAATTGGATATCTTTTATTGACATCAGGCAAATGAATTGTTTATCTTAACATATTTCACCTTTACAAGCTAAAATCATTTCTAATAGTCATATCTTATCAATCTCTTTGCTATATAATATTATGACCAAATTACTTAAATGTTTAAGTCTTACGAAAAATATCAAAAGGACATCTGCAAACAGAACTTGAAGAACTTTTAATAAGAAATACTAGCCTAGAATAATTGTTATATGAAAAACAAGAGACAGTTTTTAAAATGCTGCTAAAAAAATTTCATAACTGATTTCTGCCCATGTAGAAATTCTTCTAAAACTTATTTTGAAAATATCCTGAGAGTTTGACATTATAAACAAAATACTTCTATTAAAATTGTCTTAAAACTAAAGAGCAAATAGTACAAATATAAATATATGACATAAAAATTTTGAAACTATCGTGAGTTTGACATTATAAATTGAATTACTTATATTAAAATTGTCTCAAAATTAAAGAGTAAATGGTAAAAGTATAAATATATGACATTAAAGATAATTCATTTTCTAAACTTTAAAATTTCAGCTCAACTTTGATGGTATTATAACTGATAGAATAACTGGAGCATATTAAGAGAAAATAAAAAATATGACTAAATATGTTATATAAACAGGAGATTTCAAATACATTTTTTAAAACTACAGTTCTCAGTAAAATGTTCAGGAATTAGACTGTACAATTAAAGTTCACCCTCTCTCACCCCATTTTTCCTTTGTCTTCTTTGTTTTATATATATATATATATATATATATATATATATACACACAAAATTAAGAACTTCATCCTACTATAGTGGTTCACTGATATGAAGTGTGACCTAGTCTTTATTTTGTTTTAAAGGAGATTTTTGTAAAACATAATATAAATAAATTACCATTAGGATGAAATTAAAAAAACAAAGATATAAAATGGAACTCCAAATTTAGTTATTATTAGATTCAATAGGCATAAAATTACATCAAATGTCTATAAAAATTTCTAAATGCTTATTCTCAATTTCTGTATTTATCTCATCGCAACAAGTAACAAGCAATTTGCAAACCAGCACCAATCTACAGATCACATTTTGAGTAGCACTGTCCCAGATAGTGATCAAGAATGAACATTATATAAGAAAATATTAAGTAGGAATTAGTGGTTAAAGCTTTATTCAAGTGCTAAATATTCTATAAGTTTTCTGTTAAAAAGTACGCATCTGAATTTAAAATAATTTCATTTACATACTTTCTTCTTAAAATTAAGAATTAGCTTTATCACATTTGAAGGCAAGTACTGAGTTGGAAGAATGTTTGAGCATGCAATTAATTTAAATGAGAATAAAATTGGGTCTGAAAAAAAAATAAACTCTATAAGTTAAATTAATTTGATCTCTCTGCCTGTTTTCCCTCAAGAGTAACACCAGTTTTAAATTAGTCCTAGAATGAAATCCTACTTGTCCAGTATAAAACATTGTGTTAAATGAGTGGTTAGGTGGCTATAGACATGTTAAGCATAAAATGGACTGATAATCACGCACTGGTTTTAACCCAAAACTACTTCTGCCTACTGGAGAACAATTACTGATAAATTTCATGTTCTATATCAAGGAACTCGAAAAAAGGTAATTTCAGCCATTGTCTTGCTAGACTCTGGTGTGGCCACATGCTCTTTGAGCTATGGCTGTTGCCATGCTTCCTGGCTTTGGCTTCCTCCCCCATTTTGGGGAGGTGAATCTTCTCTCTCCCTTCTCTTCCTCACTCTAATTTATTTTTAAATAAAATATATTTTTAAATCTAACTTCTGTGCAATTCTTTGCATCTTTCTCTAATTTATTTTTTAAATAAACTATACTTTTAAAGTTAAAAAAAAAAAGTAATTTCAGGTTGAAAACAGAAAGCAAAACCAGAGCACCTAAAAACAATGAAATATTCCAATAACAAGTATTGGCTTCAAAAGAATAGAGAGTTAAAAGGTTTCAAAACAAGACACTAGTTTTCAAATCAGCTTTCAATTTTGTTTACAACTTTATAAACCACATAGTTAACTGAAGTAAGGTAATATTAAAAAAATGGCAATGTATAGGATGTCTTAGGGAAGTAATATGTCCAGAAATGGAATTACACATATTTATATGTAAATGACCTAAAAAACAGGGCTACATGTTATTGGATGTGTATTCTGGTTTATCATTCTGTAAAAATCAAAGTTCTCATTACCAAAGTAGAAATCTTGCTGCTTCCAATATTTGAACTGTCATAATTAAAGAAGTAGTCTTTCCTATGTGACTCTTGAAGACAAATGTAGTATCAATGAATGAAACTTCATAAGTATCAGGTTAGGTTTTAATAACCACACTAACAGTGAAATGACTGCCTAGGAAGAAAGTGACTATATTTCTATTACCAGAGAAAAGCAAGCTGAAGCTAGATAACCAACAACAATTAGTCTAAAATTATCTTCTAATGTTCTATTTGATACCAAGAAGCTGTTGTTCTATAGTGGTCCGAACAAAGGGATAAAATATTTCCTTGCACTTGGCTAGAACCCATATTCTCTTACACAACATATAAAATGAACATGATAGAGTTTTGCTGAAATGAATCTCAGTCTATATACTGAGGGTTATCAGTATTTTTCAAATACGCAACGATACTTGAGGTCATTCATATCGGGTAAAAGAAATGTGTTTCAAAACCAATACGAGGCAAACCTGAATGCAATAGCACGTGGCATAGTTAACAAAATTATGTTTACTAATTACTTACTAAGGCCACATAGTTTTATGCTCACTACTTTAAAAAAGAAGAAGGAGTAGAAGGAGGAGGTTAGAAAAGATTGTGGAGATGAAGGTTTCTATCACTTGTAATATGATTTTCAATAGTAACCGACCAACCAGATAGGTCTTCACACTTTTTAGTAAAAAGGAAAGTTATGCTCAACCTCACTATAAATTTTTAATGAAATGAAATTTTAAATAAAATGAAAATTTAAATAAAATGAGATTTGTCACCCTTAAGACTATAGAAAATGTAAAAGTCTGACAAGAATACCAAATATTGATTAGAATATTGGGAGTGTAAATTAGTATAGCCATTTTTGAAAGTAATTTGACTGTATCTAGCAAGACTCAAAATATTATGTACCTATGACACAATTAATCTACTTCTGAGTATATATATTTCAGAGTGGACTAAGATATATAGTACAAAATGTATTTTGTATCATAGCATAAACTTTTTTTTATTGAGATCTACAATAGGAAATATATTTTATATCACAAATCAGAACACAATTATATCCATTTCATGGAAAAATATGTACCTTTTAACTCTTTTTTTACTTTAACACTTTCTACTGCATTCTATTATTTTTACAATAGATATTCCAACCTACCAAACTGATTTCACTACCTGATGTTTGGAAAACATTGCCCTAAAAAACTTGTAGCAATGTGTGCAAGAAAACATCTATAAGGTTGTTCACTAAGGTATTTTTTTTTTTTTTTTTTTTTTGAGTTGGAGTCTCACTCTGTCACCCAGACTGGAGTGAAGTGGCCGCTCCCGGCCACTGCAGCCTCGCCTGCTGGGCTCTGGCGATCCTTCCGCCTCAGCCTTCCAAGTAGCCGGAATTACAGGCGCACGCTACCACGCCCGGCTGATTTTTTGATTTATTGTAGAGATGAGGTCTCGCTGCCCAGGCGGGTCTCGAACCCGCGGGCTCAGGCAATCCACTCACCTCAGCCTCCCAAAGGCGCGGGATTACAGGCTGAGCCACCGAGCCCGGCTGGTATTTTTTAATATAGAGAAAACACTGGACATAATTTCCATATTTATTAATAGCAGAAAACTAAAATGTAAAATACAATGTAAAATTATGAAGTAGTTAATGGTTTAAATTAGATCACTCTGAAATGTACTAGTGTACTTCTCTTCATGTAATATGTATATATCTTAAAAATATAATGCAGGATAGAAAAAAATAAGGAAAAATACCACTTAGATCTCTAGCAAGACAATATTATGTTTCTGAATATAGACAGAGATGTAAAATTATTAAAATATATATCTTAATATACAGAGGGTGCCAAAAATGTATATACATTTTAAGAAAGGAAAAACTATATTAAAATTGTAATACTCTATATATACCGATAACAAAAGATGAATACAAGTCACATTTGACTTCTGCAATTACAATAAGTGCTCAAAGTGGTTACTATCAGCGTCCAGACACTTTTGATCATGGCATACTAAAAGTAATACAAAAATAACGTTCTTAAAATGTGTGTACATTTTTTTGGCACCCCTGGTATTAACTCACGGTGGGTTAGAGGTGCTCATACAGTATAGGCTGGCTAAAGAGGACTTTAGCATTACATATGCAGTGTTTTAATATCTAAAGAGTTATTTAAATGTTATTTGAAAAAAATTATTTGAAAGCATTGTAGCAAGTTTTGAGATATGAATTGGTAAAATAGTAGTAGAGGCGAAGAAATGAAGCACAGATGAGTAGACTCAGGTATACATATCCCAATGCTCAAATCAATGAACAAGAGAAAAAAGCTGCAAAAATAAAACACACCAAAATCATAAAAACTAAGGAAAAATTAGGAAGGTATGTTGCGACAGCTGGGGGGGAAAAAGCATCAAGTGGGCTGAAAAGGCAGGGAAAAAAGGCCTTACAACTGGTAAACTGATCCATTCCTCTTTGGTGGTTCAACTGTATAAATAAAAGGGTTGCAGCTTAGTGGGAAAGTACTTAGCAACTCTGTTTACACAGACAACAGAAAGTGCCACTAGAGTGGTAAATTGAACTGTGCAAGGCCAATTAACCCTTTCACCTTAGTGTTTTATACTAGCTATCTTACTTACTGTGCCTCTGTTAGATCTACGTGATATGTGTTAGAACCAAATGCAATTATAAATCACTGTTACATGTATTGATGAATTCTGCAAATTCCATGAAGCACATCCATTTTATTTATTGTTGTGAATACCTTCTTTGATACTTTCATCTGGTTTTAATTAAGAAACACTTTCAAAGGAAGAGAGGTTATCCAGAAACTCAAACTACACATGTTCCTTCTTAAACTATGAATTGATTACCACTCAGTTTTTTTGGTCTAAAGGATTTTTTAAAAAATTAGATTCATCTTAAATTTCTTCTAGATAGATTATGGGAAATTGGGGAAAGAGTAACATATTTAGGTGGGAAAAATATAATGGAGAAATCCTAAAATGCACTGAAGAGGTCTGTAAGTCAGCTGGTACATAAGCAGTTATATCTATAATTACAATTTATTATTTGTAAGAGAGACTCTGAATCTTGAAGGGCCATATAATAATATTTTTTAAAAAACTAGACAGCAATAGGTTTACTGCTGGAAATTGTATTCATCTTCCTGATTCCAAAATACAGTCATTCCTTCTTTAAACTTAATATTTGAGAGCAAGGATCAAATCTTCTACATAGTCTATAAAATCTAGGAAAGTATCATACACCAACTAGGCATGCAATATTTAGTAATGAATATGTTGTGAAATATTGGCATATGTGAAAAATGCCTTGATTCTATGAGGTAGGGCCAACAATAAAAGGAATTGTTCAATGGTAAACTAAGGTAATCCACATAAACATGAATTCATTTACTGTCACACTGTCTTTTCCTTACTATCCACAGTTTCAGAGAGTATCAACACCACCCTGCTATCATCTAAAATTACAAGCCAAATCTTCTTCTGTCCGTTATCATTGAATCTTTTTTTTTTTTTTGAGTTGGAGTCTCACTCTGTTGCCCAGACTGGAGTGCAGTGGCCGCTTCCGGCCACCGTAGCCTCGACCTGCTGGGCTCCGGCAATCCTTCCGCCTCAGCCTTCCGAGTAGCCGGAATTACAGGCATGCGCCACCACACCCGGCTGATTTTTTGATTTATTGTAGAGATGAGGTCTCGCTGCCCCAGGTGGGTCTCGAACCCGCGGGCTCAGTCAATCCACTCACCTCAGCCTCCCAAAGGCTCGGAATTACAGGCTGAGCCACTGAGCCCGGCTATCATTGAATCTTAATAGTAATAATTTTTAAATTGCTAGTCAGCCAATTAATGAACAAATGCCAACAGGTTGTTAGAAATAGTTTAAAGGAATATATGCACATTGTATTTCTTAATACAGCAAAGATTAATAATAGTCTGAAAAGATCATACTTACATTTCAAGAGCAAGAGATGGTTCCCATATCCGGCTTTTCTCAGCTCTTCCCAGGAAGTTACAAAAGGCAAAAGAGCTGGAGAAGTGCCGCCCTTCTCATGCTACAGAGGCTATGTTTAATGACTTCTATGGCAACGTTAAAATCAGTGAGGAAGAGACAAGTCTTGTAGCTCCTGCCTTTCTCTAAGTCTTTTCTTGAATGCAGGCCACCCATTAGGCGCCCCTATTTCTCTTTTCTTCATAACACCACCAGCACAAACACCGCAAAAACAACCAATCAAAACAAGAAGCATCAGTAAAGGGGCAACGGGGACAACGATAAGCAACAGAAGAAAGGAGGAGTCAGTCTCAAATATGCCCTCATGAATAAACCACACCACACTGAAGCTTCTTTGTAAGTAGGTAGAGAACATGGTGGACACACACTGGTGACCTCCTACTCCCCTAGCAGATTCTCACAAGCACAAAAGCAGAATCCAAGTACTTAGGACTCATACACTAGATATAATTCAAGACTTTATCTTCGAAATTTTTAAAAAAGAAAACTACTAAACTTAAAAAATGGGAAAAAAAAAAGATAGACTATGTCAAGTTAAGAGACTGGACCATTTTACATTGCCACTTCAATACATTGTGATGTGTATCTCCTTACCGATTTAATTTGTTGCATCTCTTTAATAACTAGTCCTGTTGTGCACCTTTTCACATGCCTATCTGTATATCTTCTTGGGTTAAATATCTAGCCAGGTAAATTTTTAAATTCTCTTTATTCGGTTGAAGAAAGTACCTTCTGTTTCTAGTTTGTTGACAATTTTTCATAATGAGTAAGTGTTGGATTCTTCCAGATGTTGTTTTCTGTGTCCAGGATGACCACACACTTTTTGACCTTTATTATATTTTTTTTTTTTTGAGTTCTGGGATAAGTCCCACATCTGTCACCCATGTATATGTGAGATGCAGTGGCCGCTTCCGGCCACCGCAGCCTCGACCTGCTGGGCTCCGGCGATCCTTCCGCCTCAGCCTTCCAAGTAGCCGGAATTACAGGCATGCGCTACCACGCCCGGCTGATTTTTTGATTTATTGTAGAGATGAGGTCTCGCTGCCCAGGCGGGTCTCGAACCCGCGGGCTCAGGCAATCCACTCACCTCAGCCTCCCAAAGGCGCGGGATTACAGGCTGAGCCACCGAGCCCGGCTTGACCTTTATTATATTAACTGATCTTCAGGTGTTAAACCAAATTGCATTTCTGGGATAAATCCCACTTGATCATGGTGTCTAATCCATTGTATATGTTGCTAGATTCAGTTTGCAACATTCTGGATGGAAATTTTTACATCTATATTCTTGAGGGTTAATGGTCTGTAGTTTCTTTTCTTGTAACATCTTTATCTGGCTTTGGTACACTTACATTATAGGATGAGTTGGAAAGTATTAATATCTCTTCTACTTTGCAAGTCTATGAAAGATTGTAATTACTTCTCCTCTAATTATTTGATAGAATTCACCAATGAAGTCATCAGGGTATGAGCTCTTCTTTGTGGGAAGATTTTTGAACTACTAGTTTACTCTGTCTACTTACTATAGATCTATTCAGATTTTCTATTCAGACAGTTTCGGTAAATGAACTTTGTCCATTTAATCTAAGTTGTCTAATTTATTGGTAAAGTTCTTCACAGTATTCTCTTATAATCCTTTCAATTGCAGTAGGGTTGCCAATGATACACCCTTTCTCATTCAGAGGTTGATAATTTATAACTTCTCTTTCTTTTTTTTCTTGATCAGCCTAGCTAACAGTTTATCAATTTTGTTAATCTTTTCAAAGGGCAATTTTCTAGTTTCTTTTTTTTTTTACTGTTTTCCTTTTATATTTCTTTGGTTTGTGCTCTAATCTTTATTATTTCTCTTCTTTTGTTTATGATGGATTTAGTTTGCTCTTTTTTTACCCTACTGCTTGAAGGCAAAAATCAGGTTATCAATTTGAAATATTTCTTTTCTAAAATAGATATTCAAAGCTGATAATATACTACAAGGTCTTTCAGTCTCTGCTTATTTTTCTTCATTCTTACATCAAGTGAATCTTTTATTTATATATCTTTACTTTCTTTACATCAAGTGAATTTTTTATTTCACCTACTGTATTTTTCAACTTCATAATTTCTACTTTGTTTTATTTTTTAAATGTCTATCTCTTTATTGATGGTCTCTATTTGCTGACTCATTGACATCATACTTTTTCTTTGAAAATGATTTCCTTTATTTCTTTGAACATATTTATAATAGCAGCTTTGAAGTTTTTGCCTGGTAAGTACAACATCTGGGCCCATTTAACAAATTTCTATTGACTGCCTTCTTTCGTGATCACGAGTCACACTTTCTTTTTTCTTGGTACATGTCATAATTGTTGTGGAAAACTGGACATTCTGAAAATATATTGGAACAGCCTTAGAGTCTGATTCTGCCTCTGACTTCCTCCCTACACACACTGGGGTTTGTTGCTGTTTGTGTTTGTTCCTTTCATTTCTTGCCTGGGATTATTCTATGCAGTTTGTCTTCCCTGTATTTGTGCAGCCACTGAAATCTATAATCGGGGCTTTTTATTCCTTGTTCTTATTTTTAAGCATATTTTTCTATATATAGCCCCTGTGTCAGCATAGATCATGATTAGCCAATCCCTGGTCGGAAATTATGCTCTAATACCTTGGACCAATAAGGCCTTTAGTCAATGAATCTGTGTATCAGGTGGGAAACACAAAGTCTAGGCACATTATAAGCCTCCCAAGGCTCTATTTTCATTGTACCCACTGGGTCTCTTCTGCATATATGCACAAAGCTTCATGTTCAGTCAGTAATGATGAATAGCTAGGACTCTCTCTGCTCCCTCCTGAGAGTCCAACATAGCCTTGTATATATAACCTTCCAGATTGCCAGATATGTTGGATCTTATCAAAGTCCACTATGTCTGTCTCATTCTCTGGATAGCTCTGTTAATTTTCTGGCTAGTCTATCTTGCTCCATATAAGATAATAACCTCAAGCAAGCTATGACCTTGTCCTTCCCCATCTGTTCCCCACTGAGATAGCTATTATTCCCAACTTACATCCAGAAGCATGAGATTTTTCAATGCCTCAACCCAACTCAAGTCAGCCCCTTCCAGTAGTAAAGCTGTTGGTTCTCACAGCTTGCCTCACCCTGGTAGAACTATCTCACAGATAGAGCTGGAGTGATTGACGGGTATAATACTAGGCAAAAACACCACAGGCTTTTACTTATCTTACCTAAAGTTCCCTAGTTTTTTTTTTAATAAATTTTTTCAATTTGTTGTATGCCTTTGGTCAATTTTCAAAGATCTGAAATTACAGTTTTTGACAATTTTGTCAAGTCTTATGAGGGAGCATATTTGCCTTATTCCACCAAAATTATTCTGCCTCTTCTCTCTTTTAACATTTTATGTATGTATGTATGCATGTATGTATGTATGTATTGAGATGGGGTCTCATCAGTGTGGCTAGGCTGGCCTAAAACTACTGGGCTCAAGCAATCTTCCTGCTGCCTTGGTATCCCAAAGTGTTGGGATTACAGAGCCACCACACCTGGCTTCTCTCTCTTTTTCTATAGCATCCTCTAAACTGTGGCCTTCAAATATTTTGTATCATATATAACCCAACAGGAAACTTTTTACAATTTTTATATTTATATTTGAATTTTATAAATCTATATATTCATTAGCTTAGTATTACTATTCTAATATGTACTATATCAGAAAACATATATGAAAATATAAAATTTTAAAGGATAAGATAAATATAAGTGAATATTAGTTTTAATATTTTCTTCCTGAATCCAACAATTATCTTTTGTACCCTGGGCATTATGAGTACCTGCTCCCCCACTTTGGAGTCCAATGCTCGAAACCAGTCTAAGCCAGGGACAAGTCATAGTTTGTCCAACCCTGCAATAAACCAGTGCTATCTAATAAAAATTCAATGTGAGTTACATATATAATGTGACATTTTCCAGTAGCCACATTTTAAAAAGTAAAAGAAAACAGGTAAAAATTAATTTGAAGATTATATTTCATTTAAACCAATATATCAAAATTCTAACTTTTCAACATGTAATTATTAAAAATTATTGAGATACTTCACACTATTTTTTCATACTGTCTTCAAAAATCCACTGTATAGTTTTTATAACGCATTTCAATTCACAAGCTAAATTTTTGATGGTTAAAGTGAAATGTACTCCTACTCAAACAATGCAGTCCTACCCAAACAACTGTGTTTTATGGGAAAATATTTTATATTATTTATCAAATTTAATTTTAAATGAATTAAATTAAATTAGATACAATGTAGAATTCATGTTCTTAGTCTAACTGGTCACATTTCAAGTGCTCTATACTCATTTGTGGCTACAGTACTGGACAGCACACCTCTAAACTATAAGCACTGTGAGGATTCAAAGGGTTATAGCCTATAATACTGCCGGTTGTTCAGTAGTAACTATAATACTAATTTAAGAGATATAGTATATACATAAGCATTCAGAAGAATAATACAAAGTTTAGAAGAACTGAACTGTGGTCTCATCTTCAAGACCTAGTAGATGGTTTTCTTGGCAAGGATACCATGATGTTTTTTACCAGAATGTAGAATTATATCCATAGCTTATTGTAAATATATTTATAAGCACTTTTATTCAACATAGACCAAAAATCTACTTCATTAGACCCAGATTAACATCTGAAATTATAATATAATATTTTCAAATTTACTGATTATTAAAAATGATTTGATAATATTTTTTAAATAGCAAAATAAACCTATTTCTATATCTTAAGTTACACTAAAGGTAAAATATGGGGTTTTTTAAGTCTAAAATCATTTGTCTTATTTAATTTCTCACATACATATTTACAATCTTAAATAGATTATAGGTTAAAGCTTAAAAATATCCATACAATTTATCTCATAAATATGAAAACAACTGTTGCTAATTTATCCAATGTGATTTAATGGTGCAGCACTCTTCTTTCCAAAGTAATAGAATTTACATAGGTATATATTGATAATATACCCATTACTAACAGATAACTAGATACCCAAAATAAAATATCATCCCTAAATAAATGAACTACATGAAATATCCACCCTAAATAAAATTTCACAACTCAAACTCTTCTCATTAGCCCAAGTTTCTGTCCTGCCCTTGTGCACATATATAATTCCACAGCATTATAACCAAATCTGAATATAACTTTGAATACAAATTTGACTTTTTTCACAAACATTTTAAGTATTTTCTATGTTGCTATGTAGTTTTCACATATATTGTTATTTATGATTACATAGCACACCAATAATATGTCATAATTTACTTAAATATGCTGCTACTATTAGAATTTGATTGTTTCCAATTCTTTACTATTATGAGTGATGCTATTAAAAGAACTAATTAATTAACATATATGAAAAGCAAGTTTTGTTATCAAAATTTCTTAACATAATCTAGGTAGCTGTTCATGTTCTATTGTGTCACAAAAACAAAGGTTAGGAACATTACTACGTAAGATTGGTACAGCGAGGATTATTATCCATGTTAGAAAGGCAACAGCTGTTGCCTATGAGTAAAAATGTCTTTTAAAAAGATCATTTTATCACTGTTTCCTTCCATGTTATTATTCTTTTTTTTTTTTTGAGTTGGAGTCTCACTCAGTCGTCCAGACTAGAGTGCAGGGGTCACTCCCGGCCACCGCAGCCTCGACCTGCTAGGGTCCGGAGATCCTTCCACCTCAGCCTTCCAAGTAGCTGGAACTACAGGCGCGCGCTACCATGCCCAGCTTCATGTTATTATTCTTAAAGACTTCCTTTAGATTAACAATTCAATATTAAAGGCATATAATAATTAAAAACTGAATGTGCTCCTCAAATTGTATGTGAACTATGTTTAAATCCTATCTATTCAAAAGGAAAGAGCCATTTATCATCTCTTATAAATTTGAATGAATATTTTCTCCTTAAAATAAATAATGTAAAGAATGTTCCAAATGTGTACCCTATAAACTGCTTAAAGCTGTGATTAAGGATCATTCTTTATTCTATGAAGCTAATATCCACTGAAATTCTGTCAGTTTAGTACTGTCCATCAAATTGATTATTAAAACAGTTTAAGTGAGGCTAACCCTCAGTGTTCTATGTTTTGTTTTGTGAGTCTTTGGAGACTAACTATAAGAGAACAAAATGCTATTTAGCCCCAGAAAAAGAATCTATTTGAGAGGTTTGTGAATGGCATATATTTATAAAGGGTCAACATGAAATTATGTACATATAATTTTACTTTAGGATAATTAATTTCCTCTAGCTCATGATTTTTCAAACATGCACCCAAGTTTCAATATTTATCTTCCCACATGACAAATTTTTCTAACTAGTTTCAAGACAGTCCAGGACTCTCCTCTGGGCAGCTCTAATAACAGGGCCATAAAAGTCTCTCTGATATAATGGATTTACTTACTATTTTCAAAACCTTGTGGGTTTTGTTTTTTTTTGTTGTTGGTTTTTTTTTTTGGAGTTGGAGTCTCACTCTGTCACCAGACTGGAGTGCAGTGGCCGCTCCCGGCCACCGCAGTCTGGACTTGCTGGGCTCCAGCGATCCTTCCGCCTCAGCCTTCCAAGTAGCTGGAACTACAGGCGCGCGCTACCACGCCTGGCGAATTTTTGATTTATTGTGGAGATGAGGTCTCACCAAGTTGCCCAGGCGGGTCTCGAACCCGTGGGCTCAGGCAATCCACTCACCTCAGCCTCCCAAAGGCGTGCGATTACAGGCTGAGTCACCGAGCCCGGCTGGGATCTGATTATTTTAGAACTGTTACTTGCCTGTTTAACTCCCCAGACTTGGATAAAGTCTGGGAATAGTGGCCAGAATGGGACAGGGATGGTATACTGTCTCTTTTAATGCCTAAGTAATAGCCTCTTATATTGCTGTGAATAAAAAACCTAACTATAGTTCTGGATGATAAGTAGTAAACAGGTTCTCAGATAATAAAAACAGCATTGAAAATTATAAAATAAATGCAGCTTAAAAAAATGTTCCATAGAAATTTGATTAATCAACTTGCTCACCTATGAAACTGTTATACTGCCCTGAAGCGGGGTTTCTTTTCACCGCAACCCTCCACCATCAGTACCTCATGGGCGACCCTTTCCTCACCTACCCATGGTCACCGATGACTACTGCTCCAGTATGACTCAACCCAGTTCTGTTTTCCTGATCCTGTCTGAGACCAGCTACATAATTTGTGAGGCCCCTTCTTCAAAAATCATTTGGAATTGTAGGATGACAGCAGTTAAACATCGAGCCACGCGGGAAACCCGGGAGACTGCTCAGTCTGTACACCCACGAAGTTGGCCCTGATCCTGTCTTTATTTAAAATTGTGGGCCATGGCTAGGTCATTGCCACTGCCACTGCCTTGTTAAGCCATGGTGTGGCCATGTGCTCTTTGACCTATGGCCAGGCCATGTTTCTTGGCTTTGGTCCCCTTCCCTAGCTTGGGGAGGTGAATCTTCTCTCTCTCTCTAATTTACTTTTAAATAAACTATATTTTCTAATCTAAAAAAAATAAAAATTAAAATAAAATTGTGATACTTTGTTCACAAAAAAGTTCCAGCATCAAAGGAGCACTTCAACTATTTGAGGAACTTTCTCCCAAAAACCATTCCAAATATATCCCAATGCTAAAATTTAAAGAGAGAAAATTATAAACATATAGCCATGATCAAAAACTAGTTATAGGGCTTAAGCTATACGCCGACTGGGCTCCATGACAAGCAGGTAGAAGAAACTGGAAAATTTGACTAACATGGAGTAATAATGAAGACTAAAAGTACTCTACAAAGGCCTGGGATGACAGCCAGGACTTGTCGCTTAAAACCAGGGATTATAGCGCTACTCTATCACCTGTGGGGGGGGGGGCAGTAAAAAGGGTGAAGGCCAATGCCTAAGGCTACAAATTATAATTATAAAATATTACATTTCTGAGATGTTAAGAGGCAATGGTTTTAGCTCCACAGTAGAGACCAAGCTGAAGGATCTGTAGGTTTGGTATCTAGATTTGCAATGGCCCCAATATAACCTCAGGAGGGAGCCCTTAGCTGACTATATAAGACCTAGTTCTTGTCTAGGTGTCTTAGGGAAAGAAGTAAAAGCAACTATAAAGCCACTAGGGAGAAGTGAATAAAGAGGAGAGAGAAACTTCCATTCAATCTGAACCTGAAAATTAAAATTCCATCCATATAAATATAATATGTTAATTATCAAAGAGAAATTATCTATTTCACATTTTAACCACCTATGCGCAATTTTTCATAACAATCTCAAAGTTTAAAAAAATTTTATATCACAGGGATAGTTTCAAGCAGACATACAAGTTGCACAACTGTACACAGGGACCTGCTTCAAGAGTCTGTAACAACCTCTAGGTACATTTTTAATTAAGTTTATTCTGTGGTTTATATTATCAAAGATAGTATACACCAAATCATCTTATTTCTCAATCTTCCAAAAATTTTCTATTGCTGTCTTTGATTGAGCACAGGGAATTGTTTATAGTAACCTCACATCATGCCTAGTGCAGTTCCAAGACAACTATAACTTTGGTGGTTTGGGTCTTCTCTAGGGTGGCCTAAGCACATATCTAAAGACAATGAAAACAAGTAGTCCCTCAGCTTGCCTGTATTTGAATCAGGGTCTCACTCTGTCACCCAGGCAAGTGTGCAGTGACACAATCATTGCTCAACGCAGCCTCAACCTCCTAGGCTCAGGTAATACTTTTGCCTCAGGCAATCCTTCCACCTCAGCCTCCTAAGCAGGCATGACCACCACACCGGGCTAATTTTTGTATTTTTTGTAGAGATGGTGTCTCAGTATGTTGCCTCTGTTAGTCTCAAATTCCTGGGCTCAAGTGATTCTCCCGCTCAGTCTCCCAAAGTGCTGGGAATATAGTGATGAGTAACTAACCCGGCTGTATTTTTTTAGTAACTTCACTGTGTGGAGAGAATCAACAAATTATTATTACCCATATGTATTTTAAGACATCACAGAAAGATAATTTAGAGGTAGTACATATTCAGGAATACTCCAGAAGAAAATGGTGAATAAAGTTGAAAGTAGATAATAATTATGATTTCAGGCTTATATAAGAATAACATTTCCACTGAGTACTATTATATAAAAACTTAACAGATTGTTTCATAATATCCACTGTTAGAAGTAATCAAGCAGGCAGGAGGACCTTCTGCTGAGAGTTCTACAGGAGAGATCCTATATGAAGAAATAGATACGAAATAGATACTAGAGAGGTCTCCTCCAACTTCAGAATTCTATTATTAGTTCTTTAACTTTTGTTTTGTTATTGTTTTTCCCTCAGCATAAAACTTTAACATCTCAGACCCCAGTGTAATTTCTTTCTTATACTGGGAATATTTGAAATAACAGTAGCTAGATAGGTGTAAGAACTATCAACATTAAAATCTATTTCTTTTCCTCAGCTGCTTATGAGAGTACAAAAGGCCAGGCGAAAAGATTAATTAATTATTCAGTCTAAAGAAAAGTCATATTCATTAGGAGGTATTAAGAAGCGGAAAAGGCAGCTAGTAAAAAAGGATCCCTGATTGATATTATAAAGAGTCAACAGACTGGCACACAAAGAGAACTTCATTGAGAAATCTCTTTTTAAAATCATTTAATTAAAGATATAATAACCAAAAATAGATGACAGTAGAAAATATAGTGAATATTTCATTGCTAGCAATGTATAACATGGATGAGTTTCAGACTTAATAGGGCGAATGGACACTAAAGATAATATTTTAAGTTAGTAAATAACACAAAGAATTATAAAATATAATAGCAAAAGTAAATGACCAACTTGAATTAAACTGACTACCTGAAACCACCCTTAGCAGACTGGTCTATGCATAGAAATTCAGACAACCACTGTTACTTCAACAGCATGAACTTTATACTGACAGACTTTATAGAACAAACAAAAGTATGGTAAAAAAAAAAATGTATAGATAACTAAATAGGAAGATAATATCTAGCACAATTAGAACAACCTAAAAAACAAAACAATGACAAAAACTACACTGGGTTAAAACACAAATATGAAAACTATAAACTATGTCCCTGACAAAAAGGAAACTAATCACTAATTTTACCCCTAAAAATTTAGCTATATTTACATAACACAAAATGTTATTTATTTATTTATTTATTTGAGTTGGAGTCTCACTCTTGCCCAGGCTAGAGTGTAGTGTCATGCTCACGGCTACTGAAGCCTCGACCTGCTAGGCTCAGGCTATCCTTCCGCCTCAGCCTTCCAAGTACCTGGAACCACAGGCACACACCACCATGCCCAACTAATTTTTGGGTCTCGCCAAGTTGCCCAGACTGGTCTTGAACCTCTGGGCTCAGGCAATCCTGTCAACTCCGCCTCCCAAAGTGCTGGAATTACAGATGTAAGCCACCACGCACAGCAAAATGTTAATACATTAAGGCTATGCTATCTAACATAAGCTAGCCCATAACTACTAGACATATTTGAGCACTTGAAATGTGCTAGAACTGCGAGACCATAGATTTAATTTTCATTAATTTACATTTAAATTTAAAAATTGATACTCAACTCAGTTACTGGAAGTTTTAAGTGTGCTTGAAACAATTGGGGTACATGAATCTACTTGTTAGCTATACATCTTATGAAGTCTCAGTATAGATCAAGTATTTTAAATAAAAATTTACATCCAAATTGATGTGTGCTAGCAGTATTACTGTAAAATATACACCAGATTTGGAAGATTTAGTACAAAAAATTAGAGAGTGAAATAGCTCACTTTTAAAAATGTGATTAGATGCTAAAATAGTATTTTGTATATAGTAAGTTAAATAATACTTTCACCTGTTCTGTTTTTACATTTTTAAATATGGTTTCTAGAAAAGTTAAAATTACATCTGTGGCCTGTATCCTATAACTAGCGCATAGTACTGTTCTAAGGGATCAGTGGCCTAAAAATTTTCATATATATCAAAAGTCTGAAATATCTATCAGCTAGGATTTGTATGTAAAATATTATCTCCTAGTATCACAAAATATTACTGTAGGGTACCTATAATTTGCATATTTATACAATCCAAACCCCCATTTGTATCCTTTTCATACAGAGGATGGTTACAGGTCATTAAAGTATTCTCCGAGTTATTGCAAACTTTGGTAACTGAAGAATACGAATTCATCAAAGGCTCCTTGATTCCTTCTCTATCTAGATTTCTTCACCCATATGTTAAATAATGCTTTTGCTTCTATGAGAGCTAAATAAGGATCCTTAGTTTACAAGATTTTGATAAGATAAATTTTATAGAACAATTTTATGTTTATATATACACATAAATTTACTTTATACATATTTATATATCATAATATACTTATAAATTTATATATATTTACATTTTATACAGCATATATACTTGAAAATTTTCTCCTGGAAGAAAAGCATTAGAACCGTATGCCTTAGCAATGCTTTTCAAATCTCTTTCATACCATTGCAGTTTACAGAAAATTATGTTTGTGATATACTGGGGTAAACTGTTAATGGCTGCTCAAGCAAGGGCATCACTATCTAAGCACACTTGCTGGCAGCATACCAGTTGAAAAGCTTGGCCTTAATGGTCCCTGCAAAATACTACAAGAAATCTCTGATTCATATTTTATTTTCTCCTGTCTTATATTTTATTCTTACTTATGCCTATAGTTGTGAAAATACAACCCCTCAACTGTTTTAATTGCAGTATCCAAAGAAGGCCACAAGATGGAGATATTATTCCAGTATCATTTACACTTACATTTATGCATTTTTCTATGTACTTTTCTCTATCCCTGTTTATTTCCTACCTTCTCTTTAGTGGTGGTCTCAGCAACTGTCTCTGTCTCTAATATTTATTTCAGTTCCTCAGTCACGCTGCTTTAGCTGCTTTATTATAGAAATATATAATGAATACTTTCAATATTTTTGTTTTTAATATTAAAGGAAGATAGATAATTGAAATATTTTCTTCTAGTTCAATATTTTCCCACATATTAAGATCACTTTTACTTATTTTTCTCCTGTAGGTAAATTTTTATTAAATTGCTACACACAAAGTAGTAAGTAGTCCAAAAGTCATTTATTCCAATATATTCCATTACCTTGTAAGGCTATAGATTTACTTCATGTCAATATCACTCAAGATTTCTCAGGGACTCTTTTTTGGGAACAGTCATCAAGGCTGTTATGAGCTTTACAATAAATTTATGTTTAGATCTCTTTATCAATTCAAACTATTTACCTGAGCTTGCTAACCTAATTCAGTTGTGAAATTTGGTTCCAAATGACAATTAGCTATAGTCAAAATCAAATCCAACTTAAAGATTTAATATTATTGAGGCTAATATGAAGAATATGCTATAGGCTTTGAAGGCAATTCAAAACAAGGAGTTTCAGTGACATTTTTAGAGATGGCAACATTGTTGGAAAAGTGTGAAACTTTCTACAATAACTATTTTCAAAATTAATCTAATTTGCTTTAAATTAAATCTTATATACTTCCAAAGGTGTGATACAAAATTCATACATCAATTCAGTATAACTATTATAACTTCCAAAGGCATTACACAAAAATTCATACATCAATTCAGCATAACTATTATAATATCAGGCATTTGAACTTTATCAAATCTAAATTAAAATACTTTATTTAAACACAGGAAGTCTATTTCCTACTATAGATGATAGATCCCTTAAAAATACTATCAGGCATGATATAATTAACTATAAGCAAAATAACAGTTTCCAGATTTCCTACTATATACATATATATAAATTTCCATAAATCAAAATTAATCCAAACACCACTATTAATACAAACACCACTTTAAGTCAGAAATGAACCTAAATAGTAATCTTACCTGCTAACTCAAAGTGTGGTAATTAAAAATAACTGCTAATAAGATTTGCAAGTTTTAAAAAATTTCCCAAAGTCAGGAGTGTCTTGGTAATGTACATATTCAATTTGTCATAGGATAGATTCCTTAACCTGACCTATTGTAATGGTATAAATAAAGTCCTTATAGATTGGTAGAAATAAGAAGTTTCTACCTTCCTTAGCAAGCATATATATGGACCCTGAAATTTGTCTGTGGTCTACTCAGATTTTCCCAGGAAATGACAAAGATCTTCTTTCTGTTTGTAACTTATTGACTTCTGCTTACTATACATGCCATAGTTAGGTCTCATGTCACTTTTTTTTTTTTGCTTTTTTTTTTTGAGTCGGAGTCTCACTCTGTCACCCAGACTGGAGTGCAGTGGTCGCTCCCGGCCACCGCAGCCTCGACCTGCTGGGCTCCGGCGATCCTTCCGCCTCAGCCTTCCAAGTAGCTGGAACTACAGGCGCGCGCTACCACGCCCGGCTGATTTTTTGATTTGTTGTAGAGATGAGGTCTCATCAAGTTGCCCAGACGGGTCTCGAACCCGCGCGCTCAGGCCTCAACTCGGCCACCCACTCAACTCGGCCTCCCAAAGCGCTGGGATTACAGGCTGAGCCACGAGCCCAGCCTCATGTCACCTTTTAAAATTCTTTTGCCTTCCACAACCAGAAGTTGTACGTACGTATTCCAGAATGTGTTAAACTAATGAAATTACTCCCTTTTAGAATTCTAGTATTCAATCTTGGTGGCAACTTAATACTGCTTCTTTTCCATTTTAATGCTGCTGCTTATATATGACATGACCTTTATTTAATTCTTGATCTTAGACTTTTAGCTTCAATATTAAACAACTCAAATTCTATTAGCTAACTGTGTAGCTGCACAGAGCTTAATCCTTACTGCCTCAGTAGCAATAAGATGGGCATCCAGCTAATAATGAGACATACTGTTTTATGCACATATGCTCTCTAACCAGAAATGTGGAATGTGGCATGGGCTTGCTTATGCAATACGCCTGATTACATATGAAATTCCTGTTGCTGGAAGATGTTATCAGAAACACTTATTGAATATAACATAAGTCCTAATCTTGCTTAATTTAGTATTAAGTATGATGGGGAATGAAACACAAATTCTAGATTAAATTTCTAAGTCCTGATGACACCCTTGGACAAAAAATGTCAGTAAATATAAGCAATATGTCAAAAATTTAACTCTCAAAATGTAATACTATGATATTATTTAAAACATGGTAATCAGCCTGGGTACAATGGCTCACACTTGTAATCCCAGCACTTTGGGAGGTCAAAGTTGGAGGATCATTTGTGGTCTGGAGATCAAGACCAGCCTGAGCAATATAGTGAGAGCCCATCTCTACAAAAAATTTTAAAACATTAGC
>NW_007047431.1:206614-258682 GCF_000164805.1 Carlito syrichta
GGGGGGGTGGGGGGGACTGTAGTCCTAGCTTCTTGGGAGGCTGAGGTGGGAAGATTGCTTTAGTCCAGAAGAGGAGTTTGAGGCTGCAGTAGCTATGATGGCACCACTGTACTCCAGCCTGGGCAATAGAGTAAGATCCTATCTCTAAGCAAATAAAAGTTTTTGAAAATATGACTGCAATGCCTGTAACCCCAGCACTTTGGGTGTCTGAGGCAGGAGGATAGCTTGATCCCCAGATTTTGAGACCAGCCTGAGGCCAGAGAGTGAGGCCTCATCTCTACAAAAAATTTTAAAAATCAGCTGCATGTGGCGGCATACATGTGTAGTCCCAGATGAGGCAGAAGGATTGCCTGAGCCCAGGAGGTCGAGGATGTGGTGAGCCATGATCATGCCACTGCATTCTGACTTGAGCAACAGAGTGAGACCCTGATTCAAAAAGGAAGGAAGGAGAAAAGACAAGAAAGAAAAAGAAAGCAAGCAAAAAAGAAAGAAAAATAAAGGAAAAGAATATATGACTAGCTTATTATAAAATGGTGTAGGGTCCTGTTTCCCCCAACCCAAATTCTCTCTTTCCCCTGCAATTCCTTTCCTTTATCTCTGTACAACACTATAAGAATGGCTTCAGAATTGTTTTAGTTGCAGATGGAATCAATTGGTTTCACTACTGTTCAAATAGATGCAATAATGTCAGACTTAGGAAAATATTCCCAAAAATCACATAGCAGCATTTTATGAAATAACTAGTTCACTGAGAGAAAACATAACAAAGCTGAGAATAGGTTTAATATAGATATCAGGGTCTTTATTAAACTACTTGCATTGGTGTTACTTATAACTGCCATATACATTTTCCTCTCAGCAATCAATTCAAATATCTACCCTACCCTGTGTTTCATTCTCAACAATGAATAAGACACGATTTTGAAATTCACATTAAACCAATCACTAAGCTAAATGGTGACCTATATAATATTTTAGAATACATCTCCAGGAGTAGTTGTAATAACAAGCCAATTCCACTTTTCCAGTTCAACTTGTGCTATTATCTATGAATAATGAAAGATAAAATATTCTGAGTGTTACAATTAGTGAAAAAACAAAAACACCTTAGAATACCGTAAAAGGAAAAAGAAAACTTAAAAGAAGATTCCTGTTCCATCAATTCCAGATTATTTGTGGCAAAATTTTCACAATAAACTTGTTTTTTCTAGTAAGATATGCTCAGGCAATTTCCACTAAATACACTACCTACTACATTAAACAGTGTGTACACAGGAAAAGTAAACTAACTTTACGATAATCCAATCTGATGCAAAGATGTATACAATAAAATAAATATTTATTCAGCTCTAACTCTGTGCATGATATGCCTAAATCAGAAATATAAATGACTAGAAGGTTATCAACCATTCCAGATTTTGTATACCATCCTCCTTTCATATTAAAAATAATAATTTTGGATTCCATAATAAAAATCAGTACACTATTATTACACAACACGCATTTACAAAGGAATAAACTTAATAGAAAAAAGAAAACTCTATTAAACTAACACCATGAGCTCAGTGGATTTTGCCACAAGAATCACTGGAGATAATTGGTAATCATAGTACAAATTCACCAGTCATCTATGAATGAGATCATCATCCTCATTTCTAAAGAGGACTGTGATGGGGGTTGAGAAGCTCCCACTAACGACTCTGATTTTTCCCATCCAAAAAATGGAGACAGGAGTCAGGAAGATAGAGATGAAATATCACCTTTATCACTGTAAAGCTACTGAAGAATACAGGTTAGGTGTGGTGGCCAAATGCGCTAGCAATTTCTGCCCTCTTCTCTCCAGTCTGCATTTTGAGACAGCATGCTCAAGGCTTATGTCTGGCTAGGATACTTGCCTTTCTGGTCTGAGCAGAGAGGAGAGGAGAGGAGAGAAAACTGAACTTTCTGATTCATTAGCTCTTCCCAATCAAGCAAAACAGAGCAAAGGCAATCACCTGCCAACAAGGCAACTGACACTTCCACAGAATGATGCAAGAGATGGGTCAGGTGATCAGCAGTGCTTCTTTAGGGGAGTCCCTCCCCCTGGATGGGGCAAGGATGAGTGGGCAACAGTTGTCCCTCCTCTAAACAGGCTGTCATTCTGTACATGTGTATTTGAAAATACAGACGGAAAGAGTTTAAAAGAGTTATTAATTCTGATTTAAAAGTTAAAATCCAAATATTCTGTATGTCACTTGATAGTTTTTCTTCTGTTAGCCAAATTCAAGCATTCATCTGAAGATAAAGATGAAGTCATTAAAAAAATAAGAGAGAGAAAGAAGCACATTTTCTAGCTATATGAATAAGAGTCTGCAATGACTGGCACCATGAAGACAACATTCACTTCAATAGTGCATCTTTTTTCCTACACTCCTCATATTCCCTGCTATCTCCTCTGAGAAGACACAATATCCAAATTGAAAGGCCCTATGAACAATTAAAATCATTCTAAAAATAGGAGGACCTATTAATATGTCATCTGTATACACCCTTCTCCTAAAGATTTCTGGAACCCCTTTCTAGACTTCTAGAACCAATTTGAAATCTAATAATACATGGAAAGAGATTCCTCAGTTGTATGAGGACTATAAAAGAACACATATAAAGATAATCTGTTGAGTTAAAACTGTCGAACAACTACTTGTTTGGGGAATTACAGTTCAGTTTTAGTTACAATGTTTATATTGTTTCAGTCAATGTATGTTTAAGTATCTACATGCCTAACTATGAAGAAAATAAGATACATGTGTCCTAAAAATAAGGCAACTAACTTGCCTAAGGTCATAAAGCCTGGAGGTAGCTGGTCCAAGTTTTAAAGTCATCTATTACTCCAATTATAGAGTTTAGCTAACTCTTTTAAACCTGAGGAATAATGGAATAAAGAAGAACAATTTGTCACTACCATCCCTGGATTCCAGTTTAGGATATGACTATCTCAAAAGAATTTTTTATACTGTCTCCAATTTTTCCCCTCGTTTTCTCCTGGACCCAATCTAACCAGGCTATTGCTCTCACCACTTCACTGAAACTGCTCTTAACAGGTAGCCAGTGACTTCCACACTATTAAAGCAATGGTCAATTCTTAGAACTCATCTTATCTGAAGTACCATCATTTAACCCAATGGATCACTTTCTCCTCTTTGAAATACTTTCTTCACTTGACTTGAAAGCAAGCATCTTTTCTTGGTTTGCTTCCTACCTCATTGGCTGATGCTTTTCCATCTTCTTTGCTGGTTTCTCTTTATCTCCCTGACTTTTAAAGTTTGGAATACCCAAGGCTTAGTTCCTAGATCTCTTTTCTTTTCATATTCACTTTCTTGGTGAATATATGCAGTGGCTTCAAATTACCTAAGTGCCAGGGACTCCCAAATTCATATTTACAGCCCAAATCTTTCTTCTTGAAATTCCATACCTGAATAACCAACTGCCTACATACCAGCTGCACTAGAATGTTTAATAGACACTCTAAATTTAGCATGACCAAAACTCAAATTTCTGATATTCCCCCAACCAGGCTCCTATTCCAGGCTTTCCCACCTCAATAAACAACAACTGCAACCTTCCAGTTACTGAGACCAAAATATTTGGGATTATCTTCAATTTCTTTTTCTCTCACAGCCTACATTCACACTGTCAATAAAATCCTGAATGCTTCATGTTCAAATGAAATACAAAATCTGATTACTTTATACCACCTCCACTGCTACCACTCAGGTCCAATCTATACCACAATTATCCCTCTAAGTAACTATTGCTTTACAGACTATCCTTAATGTAATAGTGATCATTTTGAAATTTAAGTCAAATCATTTATCTTTTCTGTTCAATTCCTCTCTACTCCCAATGCCCAACTTACTTGTAAGTAAAAAAGGCAAGGTCTTTACAATGACCTGCAAAGCCCTACAAGATCTTCCCTGACCCACTCTGACTCTGACCTTGTCTATTACTGTGCTGCTTGATCACTCTGCTCCAGCCACACAGGTTGCCTTGCCTCCTCAAACATGGAGCAAGCTCCCTGCCTGCCTCAAGGCCTTTGCATTACTGCTGCTCTTCCTTGACTGCTCTTCCATGATATAGCCTAAATGTTTGTGTTCTTCCAAAATTCATATATTGAAACCCAATCCCCAGTGCATAGTATTACAATGTGGGACCTCTGGGAGGTGATCAGGTGATGAAGGGGATTAGTACCCTTATAAAGGAAGTCCCAGAAAGCAGCCTTGCCCTCATCACCATGTAAGGACACAGCAAGAAGGTACCATCTATAAACCAGAAGGCGCTCATCAGACACAGAATATGCTGGAGCCCTGATATTCTGCTTAGCCTCCAAAACTGTGAGAAATAAATTCCCGCTGTTAAAAGCTATCCAGCTTATAGTCTTTTGCTACTGCCTGAATGGCCTAGGATACACTAATTATCCACATGCCTCACTCCCTAACCTCCTTCAGAGGCCTTCTCTGACCATCTGATATTTATATTTACTTGTTTGATTGTTGACAATCTGTTTCCCCCTACTAAACTCCAAGTTTCATGAGGTTAGAGGTTTTGTTTTATATAAAGGCCAACTCCCACTGCTTAAAATCCAATAGGCACCAAATAAATCTGTGTTGAATGAATATGTTGAATGAACAACAGAATTGATTTGTGTACAGAGCCAGGTCATCCCTTTGAGTAACCTGCCTACTTTGTTCTGGTTCCTTATGTCTGGCTAGGCAACAAGAGATTGTGTGATTCTGGTTGAAAATGACACATTAAAGAACTTAGACATGCGGCATTTGTCTCAACCAAATGTCTGGTCCCCTGAAAATCTCCTAAGGGAGTAGAGATTCAAAGTGGGGCAACCTTCTTTCAGGTCCCCTCCCACTGTGGAAGCTTTTCTGTCTTCTTAATAAAACCTACTTTCTAGAAAAAAAAAGATTCAAAGTAAAGAACTTGTTCCAATAAGTTTCTCTGCACAGACAGAATGAGATTCCTTCTGGCATTCCTTCCAATTTTAACATAGTTGGATAGAGAAACATAGATTAAGACAATTTCCTGGATCCTTCTTTTCAAATTGTACTTGACAAAGAACCTTCTCAATTATCTATGCTTCTTTATTTTCCTCATCTTTGCCTATGCAGTCAAGTGCTCTGGTTGTTCATACTGCCTAATTAACTCTGAAAATTGGGTTGCACGAAATTATAAATAAAAATTCTATGAAAGTTCACATGCAAAGCTAGAGTACATAATCTAAATTTTAAACTACTGCTACCAAGTTTCTGTAGTCTCTTAAAGGAGCTTAAAATTTTCCATGAATAATTGGAAAGCATCTTCAAGCTGTTTGGATAGGTTGTATATAAGACTCCTCTTGCTATATAATTTAATCAATTATGTTAAATTATAAACAATTATTCCTGATATTAAATGCATTAAAAGTCTTCAGAGTTACAGTTTCAATAATTATTTTTAGACATTTACATCATCATTTAGTTTCAAAATGGGGTATATTTTTGCCTCTATGAGCAGAAAATGGCACCAAGTGACAGATCAAAATCGTGGTTATCACAAATTTGCACATATGAAACTGACACATAAAATGCTTAAACTTTATAACTCTTAAAAAACAATTGTTAAACTCATGGTACCACAGCAACCTAGCAATTTTTATTCAACAATAAAATGGAAACGCAATGTTTGGAAATTAAATTTCAGTGTACGTTCAATAGTTTACCCAAATTCATTATCTATGGGGGGGAGGGATGTGCGTTTCACATCTCATCATGTGAAGTGTGCCTTGAATTAATGACAACTATTGGTAAACGTTAATATTTTTTACCCTCATGACTATTCAAAGCATTGTATGATCGTGTAAAATCTCACACCTTCCACTCCATAATGCTGAAATTGGGAAATGTTATCTTCTCCTTGGCACTAGGCTTCAGGTAGAATATCTACCCTCACTCAACCACCCTCAATGGTAGAACTAGAAAGCAACAAACGGATTTTACTAGTTAACGTCTCAAGCTAAAAAAAAAAAAAAAAGAAAGGAAACGAAACAAAAGGAAGAGAAAAGAAAAAGAAAAATGATCCTGCATTACTGGTTGTGCCTCTCTTTCAATAACACCCCAATACTCTGCTGCTCAAAAGACTTAATAACTCCTCTGAGTTCCAGGACCAACCCGGTAAAGGCTTCATATTCTTCCCGATTTCCAAACTGTGCTACGAATCCCTATCTAACAAGCTAAAACGATTACAAAGTACAGTGTAAGAAAAACCTCAAAATGCAACCCAGACACTGGCCAAAAAGCGTTCTTGTCTTCCCAGACAGGAAGAGGAAAAGGGACACCTGAAGTTAATATCAAGTGTAAGTGGGAAGACGACAGTTTAGAATGAGACACGGCTGCTCTTTCTCACATTCGGGGGGAAGGAAAGCAAAGGGTAGGTGTTAAAAAAAGGTCTACCCACAGCACTCCTCCTTCTTCCTCCAGCACGGCTGGGGGTGGGGAGATCTTCCCCAGAATGCCAGAGCACGGCGCCCAGCCTGTCGCCGGGACTGGAACTTGAGAAGTTGCAGCCAGGGTGAGGAAGTGGGGAAGGCGGACACGTCCTTCCGAGGCTGGGGTGATGAGGAGTCCCAGGCGGACTGGCTGAGGAGGGCAGCCAGAGCCCGGAGTGGCCAAGTCCTGCCCTCCGCGCCCTGGGAAGGAACGGGGTCAAAGCCCGCCTCCCCGCGGCCCTTCGCGCCGGCCCCGCGCTTACCTGCTGCACCCCGAGGAACTGGTAGAAGTTGAGCTGCACCTCCTCCACCAAGTCGAACAATTCCAGGTCGCCGCTCTCCCAGCCGCGCGCCGGCGCCGCAGCCGCCAGCAGGAGCAGCAGTAGCAGCCACGGCGGCTGGAATGGCACGAGCCCGAGCAGGCTGCGCCGAGGAAGCCGCGCCGGCCGCGAACACGAAGCCGTCATCGCGCAGGGCTCGGAAAGGTCACCCGCCGCGCAGTGCCGTCGGCCGAGCCCGGGGACGTGCCTGTCAGTCAGAAGAGCGGGCAGCCGCACTGGAGCCGCCTGCCGGGCAGCCGGCCCCAGCGGGAGCAGGGGTGGCGGGAGCCGGCGGCCGGGGCAGCGGGTGGGCAGGCGGGGCCGCAGCCGGCTCTGCCGCGGACCCTCACCCGCAGGCCTACCGACTGCTGGAGAGCCAGCGCCGGCCCTGGGGTTGCAGAGAGGGAGAGGCTTCCCTTCACTTCAGCCTATCCCAAGCCTCGCTTCCGGTGACATCACGTATCCTAGCAACCGCGGCAAGGGGCGGGGCCGGAAGTAGGGACGCGGGGAGCCCCAGCTCCGGGCCTCCGAGAGAAATGACTCTCGTTGGCTTGCGCATAGCAGGGAGCTGCACCTACTTTTACGCGGGTTAAGAGATATGGAAAGTCAGGATTATCACGCCATCTACCTGGAACATCCCACGTGCCCCCCCTTCAATAGCTGCTGTCCTCCCCTCCCCCAGATATAGAACACTGAAAGCGTATTTGAGACTTGATTTACTGATTTTGGCTTCTCCCATCCAAGTGCTAACCAGGCCCGACCCTGCTTAGCTTCCGAGATCAGACAAGATTGAGCGCGCTTTAGGGTGGTGTTGGCCTAGACTGATTTTGGCTTCTGTTCCATACATTAGTCCATCAGCAAAGACAGGAATTGAACCAGGGTCCACTAGGGCAAATCTAAGTGAATAGAGAGTATCTTTTTGAGAGAGATGGGGCAGAAAAAGAATTTGAAGAAAGTATACTTCTAATTATGAATTTGGGCATAATACACAAAATAGCCTGGTAGAATTAATAAGGGTGACTTAATCATGGTTTGAAAAGAAGTGTAGTTTATTCATCTTAGCCCACCCCCAACCGGGGATATTTTCCCAACTGCAGTCTGTTTTTAAAAGTCATGTAGGCTAAAAACCTCCTTTCTCTCTTATAATAAAGTCTAGCACTGCTCCTCTTTGTTCTCTTTTTAATTCCTTTTCTCCACCACTATTTTCTTGTGTGAACTTTTTCTTTTTAGCCTTCTCATATTTCTCCTCCCTGACTCCCTACTTTTGTTGAAGAAGTAAAAAATGCTAACATAACTCAGAAAGCTAGTTCAATTTTGAAAGTTTTACCTCATGCTTGTTGACAAAAAGATGCCAACTTTGTAATATATTTTAAGATTGTTTATTCTTGAGCCAAATATGAATGACCTGTGGCACCCATCCTCAGAAGGTCCTGAGAATATGTGCCCCTTGTGGCCAAATAGTGGCTTAGTTATATACATTTTAGGAAAGCAGAAGTTACCAGAACTACAAATCAATACATGTGAAACTTTCATTGGTTTTTAAGAATAAGAGACATTTCCAAGTGGGGGTTTTCAGGTCATAGGTGAATTCAAAGATTTCTTGATTGGTAATTTTCAGTTTCTACCCAAGGATTTGAGAAATCAGTAGAGGAGATGCTTTGTTAAGTTAAAGAGGTAGAAAACTCCAGGTTTGCTGAGATGTAGATGAAGCCCTATATGTGAAAGACTTCAAGGAGTACAGATGTCTTACAAGGAGTCTGGGAATCCATAAGAGATGGCTTTGTAGGGTGATATACCTTCTTTATTTACGTTGTTACGTTACGTTACGTTACGTTACGTTATGTTATGCCAGAGTCAGACTAGAAAGCAAGCTTTAAGGTATAGGGTAATAGGGTAATAAAATCCTGTTTGGTAAGTCCTCATCAGGCAGTGACTCCCCAAGCCTTTTAGTTGGGAATTTGAGCAAAAGAAAAAAAAGTCCTCATGCTTTTCCAATCCTGGATCTGGTCAGTTAACTCAAGCTCGACAGGGTAATAATAAAGCTACTTTTACTCTCATAGTAAGAATACACTAATGTGTTGTTAAAGGTTACACAAATCTTTTTTTTTTTCATAATCAATATTTTTTATTATGGTTTTGTGGGGTGCAGTTAAGGGTTGGGTGTACAATTACGTTTCATTCAGGCACCCTGTTGATAAGAGGTGTTTCCCCATCCCCAGACAGATATTTGCTACTGTTAATCCCATCTCTCCCCCCCCCCATAGTTTCCCAGTACCATCAGTCATTTTCTTATAGTATTACATTGGATGTTCAAGGTCCATTATATGAGTGAGAACATGTGATACTTGGATCTTTGTTTCTGTGAGAGGTCACTCAGTATTATAGACTCTAGTTCCATCCAGGTTGCTGCAAAGTTCATGATTTTGTTCTTTTTTATGGCTGCGTAGTATTCCATCGTGTATATTTACCACATTTTTAAATCCAGTCCTCTTTTGATGGGCAGCATGGTTGTTTCCAGGTTCTTGCTATTGTGAACAACACTGCGATAAACATATGTGAGCAGGTATCTTTTTTATAGAGTAATTTGAGTTCTTCAGGATATATTCCCAGTAGGGGGATTGCGGGGTCATATGGGAGGTTAATATTTAGAGCTTTTAGGAATCGCCACACTGCTTTCCACAGAGGTTGCACTAGTTTACACTCCCACTAACAGTGGGTTACACAAATCTTATTGAGGAACTTCTTTTATCATGGAGTTTAAAAGATATTTTTAAATGAACTAATGAATGAATGAAAATATAACTTGCTTAAAAATAATAAATACGTTCAAATTAATTCACATTTTAGTCTTTCATGAGGTGACATTTCAAAATATAAGAGCAAGGGCGTCAGAGTCTGCTAGGGCTGCCATAATAAAATTCCTTAGATTGGATGGCTTAATTAAAAGACATTTATTTCTCATAGTTTATGAGGTTGGGAAGTCCAGGATCAGGGTGCCAGCATGGTTGGGTTGTGGTAAGGGCCCTCTTCTAGGTTTGCAGATGGCCGCCTTCTTGCTATATGCTTACATGGCCAGAGAAGTGGATAGGATGAATGGATAGAAGATGATATATAGGTAGGTAGATAGATGATAGATAGATGATAGATAGATAGATAGATAGATAGATAAATGGATATTTTGTGTCCCTTTTTTTCCGCTTTTTTTTTATTATTATGATGTTGTGGGGTACAGTTAAGGGTTAGGTATACAATTATGTTTCATTCAGGCACCCTGTTGATATGAGGTGTTTCCCCATACCCAGACAGATATTTGCTACTATTAATCCCATCTCCCATCCCCCCCCATAGTTTCCCAGTACCGTCAGTCATTTTCGTATAGTATTGCATTGGATGTTCAAGGTCCATTATATGAGTGAGAACATGTGATACTAGGATCTTTGTTTCTGTGAGAGGTTACTCAGTATTATAGACTCTAGTTCCAACCAGGTTGCTGCGAAATTCATGATTTTGTTCTTTTTTATAGGTGTCCCTTCTTATAAGGTCACTAATTCCATTATGGAGGCTTCACCCTCGTGAGCTCATCCGAACGTAACTATCCCCCAAAGGCCCAACCTGCAAATGCCATCACATTGGAGATTGGGGCTTCAACATTTGAGTTTTTGGAGGTCACAGACATTCAGTCCATAGTAAGGAGTATTGCCTTTTCTGTATATCCTCTGTGCCAAGCATAGCACCTGGTAGCATTCAATCCGTTGAATTGAATCCTGCGAATACCTTCCTATCACCATTCCTCCACTACAATGTTTTAGTTTATTTTTTGATAAATCATTTTCTTAAAGTGAAAGCCATCTTTACCAAGCTCCTAAATGCAGTTTACGTTTATTCAATGAGTAAAACATCAAAATAATATGAAGTAAAAATCTTAAGCATTACTTTTATATAATATCTTTTCTCCTAATTTGATTGTTAGATTAAATGCACTATAACATTTGAAACTGATGCCAAATTGCCACAAATCTAGGATTTTTAGTCTGTTGTTTTAACAGATTGTGTAATAATTCCTTCTTGAGCTCTACTCTTACATTGTCCAAGAGCCGCAGGGACTTACTCCGTCAAAAGGGAGCCCACCTTCTTTCCAAGGTCAAACTGAAACCGAATTGAAGTTTATTTAGTACAGTAGTTTTCACTAACATAAGGTATGGCTCTTGAAGATTCATTCTGCTCAGTTCCAATGACACTTGTCCACTCTGAGATGATATTCTTGCTGGTCCAGATCCCTGCAAAGACCACAGTGATATTCATATTTAGACTGTTTATTGCGTAGCATCTTCGTGTGTTCAGTTCTGAAAAGGGTAATGCAATTGAATAAATCTTATTTTGCTGAGGCCTGGAATAAGTGAGCTGGCAATCATCTCCTGCTTTCTTCCCTGGTGGCATTTACTAATTCTGGGCATGGTCTGATAAAACTTGGCTTTATAAAGAGGGACTTTGTAAAGAGGGACTTTACAAAGAAAAAGAGAAACTAGTGAAACCTTTAACCATCATGTGAGTTGTGTAATGATTTGGAAATATAGAGGAGTCCCAAACATGCAGGCAGCTTTCCCACAGGACATTTGATGAATTCTGGGGTGGTACAGGAGGCTGAGCAGCTGGCCCTGATAGAGTAAAATAACCCCATACTCTACTATTGCATGTAATAGTAACTCTACCTAGAAGGAAAAGCCTGCCTCAAATGCAGGCATTCTCCTCCCTCAAGACATTTGCAATAATTCTGAAGTTGTATGAGTAGGCAAAAGATCTAAGTTTAAGACCTATGAAAGGCAAAACTGAATATACAGGACAAAAGGATACAGGAAACTTCTAGGCTCTCAATGCCCAAAGGAATCACAGGTGAAGAACAGAAAGAACTCAGAAGTGGACTGAGTCTTATTAAAATTGCAACCCAGTTCCAACTCAGCTTATCTCTGATTGGACAGAGGTAACCAGACCTTCACCCTATTTATCTGTTCTCATCTCCAAAGGAAAATAGCATCATTTATGTTGTCTATATATTTTTAATATAAAAGTATAACATATGGTAAAAAAAAAAATTATGAGACATGAGAAGAACAGGAAAATTTGACCAATAATCAAGAGTAAAATAGAAAATAGAAGACCCACAAATAAACCAGATATTAGAAATAATACACAAATTTTAAAATAATTATTATAAAATAAATCAATGTATTATAATAGAAGAAAAGTGGACAAAATGGATAAAAAGGTGCAGAAATGTAACAGAATTGTAATCAATAACAAAAAAAATCAATGGAAAACCTTGATTGAAAAATATAATATCTGAAAGCAAAAATTCAGCAAATGGATTTAACATCAGACCGGACACAGCAGAACAGATGGGGATAGGTCAGGAAAAAATATCCAGACTGAAGCACAGAGAGAGAAAAAAAATGGAAAGAGCAGAATAGAGCTTAAAAGGTAAGTGCACAATAAATAAATCCAGGATAGATGTGACTGAAGTTTTGGAAAAAGAGAAGAGAGAAAATGAAGCAGAAGCAATATTTGAATAAATAATAGTCAAGAATTTTATAAAGGTAATGGAGGACATAAAACCACAGATGAAAAAATTAACTTAAAATTGTTACTAAGTATAAGAGTTAAAAGTATAACTCTTATAGAAAAATATAACTATAAACTATAAAGTTAAACTATAAAGTTATAGTTTTATTTTTAAAAAATAAAACTTTAACTCATAAAAAAATAAGCAGAAGTAAATTTTAGTGACCTTGGGTTTGTCAATGATTCCTTAGATATAACATTAGTTATTACCATTAGAAGAGTATTTATCTCATGGTTTTGAAATATCTGGCTTTCATGAATGACAAAAAGGAAAAAATAGATAAATTGGACTACATATAAATTAAAAATTTTTGTGTTGCAAACAATGCCATCAATAAAGTGGAAAAAAAACCCCCAAAGAATGAAAGAAAATATTGGCAAATTATATACCTGACAAGGGACTTGTGTCCAGAATATGTAAAGAATTCTTACAACTCAACAACAACAAAAATCCCATTTTTTAAAATATGCAAATGATTTGAATAGACATTTCTTGAAAGTATCCAAATGAATAATAGCCACATAAAAACATGCTCAACATCTTTGATCATTAAGGAAATGCAAATTAAAACTACAATGAGATGTTACTTCATACCCATTAGGACGGCAATAATAAAAAAGACAGACAATAAAAAGTTTGGTGAACATGTGGAGAAATTAGAACTCTCACACATTGCTAGTGGAATTCAAAATGATGCAGTCTCTTTGGAAAACAGTCTGGCAGTTCTTCTAAAAGCTAAGCATAGAGTTATAATATGATCCAACAATTCCACTCCTAGAGAAATGAAAATATGTACACAAATGTTCATAACAGCATTTTCCACAATAAAAAAAAAGTAAACACCACAAACGATCATCAACTGATAAATGAATAAACAAAATGTAGTTATTCAGCAATAAAAAGAAATAACGTATAGATACTTGCTATAACATAGATGAACCATGAAAACATTAGGCCAAGTGATAGAAGCCAGTCACAAAAAATACATATTGTATGATTCTATTTATATGACATTTCCAAAATAGG
Source organism: Carlito syrichta (assembly GCF_000164805.1). NCBI lineage: Eukaryota > Metazoa > Chordata > Mammalia > Primates > Tarsiidae > Carlito > Carlito syrichta. The sequence continues at coordinate 220,089 of NW_007047431.1, forward strand.
AAAACTTACAAAACAGAAAGTAAGTTAGTAGTTACTTAGGGTTGAGGGTAGAGGAGGTTACAGATTATCTGCTAATGGGTATTGGATTTATTTTAGGGGATATGAAAGTGTTCTGAAATTAGATTACAGTGATGGTTGCATAACCATATGAATATACTAAAAAACATTGACTGGTGTACTTTAAATGAGTGAATTGTGTGGTATGTCAATTATATCTCACTAAGGCTATTAAAAGAGAAAGAAAAAAAAACCACGTAGATACGATAAGCTCAGCAGACTCCCAACTAGCATAAACCTAAGTATATCACAGTCAAACTGCAGAAAAGCTTGTGGAATGTGGTGAAGGCAATAAAACGTCAAAGAGTGGTTGTAGCCTTGAATGTCTTAAAGAAGGAAGGCAGAGAATTAATGAGCTACATGTTCAATATGACAGTTACATAAATAACTATAGAATAAACCAGAGTGAAGTTTTCAATGAGGACAATTAACTTTTCAACATGGTGCTTGTGCAAGTGAGCCAGGAAAGTATCAGCTCATGTATATCTAAATAATTTTTTAATGCTATCATTTTATAGATCCTGGTATTGATAAGGTTCAAGGTGTGGCTAAGATGCATTTTAAGAATATGCCATCCTGGTATTGACAGGGTTCAAGGTGTGGCTAAGATGCATTGCAAGAATATGCCATTGGCAACGAGGAGAGGGGGGAGAATCCACATAGAGGTTGATGGAAGGAGTTTTGATCTTGTTACACAAGAACTTAAACATCATAATGACTACTACATTCCAGGGGAAAATGTGAAAGAGTACTGGTAACTTAATACACAAGTAGGACTCAAAGAGGTTTAAATAAGCTATCTGGTAACCTATTCTTCAATTTTGGACAAAATCAAATTTTACTGAATCACACAGAATAGAATATAATACCTATGATAGCCAAAATCCACACCTGTCTTAAAATCACCATTAGAGGACTATTTATCTCATGGTTTAGAAACATCTGGCTCTCATTAAATCTGGAAATATTCTCATTAGCTTCTACATAACTGTTTCTCAAATGCATGAACTTGAAATTCTAAGATATCATTGTCCTTTAGTGGAACATTCCCTTCACTCAGTAATTTATTTATCCAAACACCATTCACAAGCTTATATTGAGTTGACAAAGGTTAGAAAAATATTGTTTTGGTGAAACATCTCCTTGGAAAATAATCCCTTTTGTATTGCAATATTGAATTTTAATCATTTTGAAGGTCCTCATAGACAAATACAGATGCTCTTCATGTAATAAATAATAAATATCTTTCTAACATGTTGACACTATGGTTTCCTTCTCTGAATAATGTGCTACTTACTCAAATAATCTTATAGTGAATAAGAGCACAGATTCTAAGGCCAGATTGATTAAATTTGAATCCTGGCTCTACTTCTTACTAGCTGGGTGACCTCTGTGTTTGGTTCCTCATCTCTAAAAGTAGGATAATACTACTACCAAAATCATAAGGTTGTGAAGGGCATTAAGTGAGATGATTAGTGTCTAGTATCTAGTAATTGCTATTTAAATGTTATTTTCATTTTAAGGGAAGTCTTCATCTATGCTGTATTAAGGTTTCAATAAATAAATCTGATCTATTTTTAAATGCTTAGATATTGTCTTTAAAGGTATTTGTTATAAAACTTAAGAGTGTGATTGCCTACTTCACCAGAAATTTATCTAATCACTTGCTTGCCTAGGATGGAGGAAGACTAGACTGTCTTTATAAACTAATGACTGGTTGTAAAAGTCAGTTTATTCATAATTTATTCAAATTATTCATACTTTTCCTGCTAAAGTCAGCTTAAGGTTAAACAGTAGATAGTGCATTAAGAGCAGCCACCAAACTGAACAAGAGGAAGGGAAAATACATTCAACTATTTAGTCACTAAAAAGTTGATCATTGTCAACTTCCTCTGATGCGGCTCTGTATTTTCAGACAGTAAAGTACCTTCTACCATCTTCTACTGTTCCAGAATTATCATTAATTTTTCAGTTTTCTAGTAACTTACTTAAATCACTTTTTTAAAATTTGAAAATCAGTTTTTTCCTTTAAATAAACCTCTCCTACCAACTCTTCAGTTTATCCTGACCACAGCAATCATTGTATTTTCCTCATATTCAAAGGATCCAATTAGTCTGCAAAAGAAAATTTTAACAGACCTCTTCATCATCTATTCTTTCAGGCTGAACAGCTTGGTTTTGGCATTTTGCCGTTGAGCCCTTATGTTGTTTGTGATGCCAAATTGCAACACAAGAGAAAACAGTACAAAGTTGATGTGCACCACAGTCAACAGGACCCAATCAAGGCACTAGTTTATGTATAGAAATTCTATGCCTAATAAACATCTGTTATTGAATTTACTAAAAGGAGGCAGCGTTCTTTACAGTACTGAATTAGCAATATGATCAACATGGAAACAAATAGAGATTGATTAAGGAAAACTTAGTTCCTTAGTTCCTAATAGTGAGATCAAATGTAACAATATCAAATGGAATTGAATATAATATCTGTGATAGCCAATATCCAAACCTCTCTTAAAATCACCCCTAGAGGCCTATTCATCCATGATTTAGAAATACCTGGCTTTCATTAAATCCAGAAATATTCTCTTTAGTTCCTATATGACTATTAAATGGTTAATTTCCCTACATGGGAAGTTTAAATTTACTGTCTTAAATATGACTATTGAATCATATCCATTTCACTAAGTCATATGGCTGAGCTTCATCTTGCATCACCTCCTGTATATGATGTTATATTATTTTTGCTTATCACAGAAGGAATTTTGATGCCAAGACTCCATAATTAAAGTCTTTTTTAAAAGTCTTTTAACCTAAAAAAAAAAAAAAAAAACTTAAATAATAATAATTTCACCACCAGGGGGCAAACATTTTTATAGGTAAAGGATATTTTTGACAGTCTAAAGGAATTATTTTGTGTGAACATAGTTTTTGTTGTTGCTAGAATTTCAATAGCTTCAAGATGTTAATTCTAATCTAAGCCTGTACATTTAAGGCATGATTGTGTTTATAAAAAAGAAAATTGTACAAGTTAACACGATGTCTTTCCATTTACTATAGTTTTTAGATGCTTAAAAGGAAAAATTCCTCCTTTCTTCCTTTACTCTTTTCTTTCATATATTTGCACATGAGGAAGAAAAATGGAATTGAACTTTTTAAAATGCTAATATAGTTTTTTTCTGTGGTGGCCTTTACATTCTTGTTAGTACACAGTATTTTTGACCAGACCAGTGGTTTCCTGAGCATATATTTCAGCTCTGCTGTTTTGTTTGTTAATTTAATGTGACTCATTCATATATTAAGATTGTTATCTCTTCTAATATTGGGTTTGTTGCTCGTTGGGAGCTAGCTGTGGAGGCCTGCCTGAGCGTTAGGGATCCAGGTGGGCTGCGGACCTTGAGACCACCAGGCTGGTTCAGGAGCTGAAGGCCCATTCCCTCCTCCTTTCTTTGTTGTTTAGCGTTACCCACTGGCAGGGACTTTTATGATCTAAGCATGAAGTTCTGAGAATATGACAGGCATGGCTGACTCTAGAGATCCAATGTTCCCGTTTCTCACAGACTGTGGTTTCGGCTTTAAACTTAACACAGTTCAAACTCAGATCACATTTGGGAGCCTTATACATAATACAAGCTTCTTTATAAGATTTAAAAATATATTTATAAAATTAGTATATACATTTAGAGGGCTGTTTCCAGCATTAGATCTTATAGATTATTATCTAGGGTTACCAGAAATGGCCCAGCACAAACTTTGGGCTGGGCCACATTCTTTAGGAACTGGTTTAAGCCATAATTAAGAGTTGTTTATAGTACAGGTAAAATTAGCACAGATAAGAAAGGTATTAGGATTTTAGTCACTTATATTGCTTTCGAGGAATATAAACCTAGCATGAGGAACAGTGAGATATCTTTGGGATTGTCCTTCCTCATGCTTGGGAAAATGCCTGGTGGGTGGGGGATGCCTCCCACCTACCTGGCTTTGTGTTCACGTAAAAGTGTTGTGATTTGATTGGGATTGTCCTTCCTCATGCCTAAGGAAACACCTGGTGGGTGGGGATGCACCTCACCCACCAGGCCTTGTGCTCACGTGAAAGTCTTGTGATTTAACATGTGAAAGTTTGGGATAAAAGACTCACGCCTGGTCCCAATAAACGGCTTCTGCTCTTTTCACTGAACAGTTGTTCACTTTCTTTCTTCCTCTTTATATCTATGCCTCCATCGTGCTTTCTTTTAATATCTATCCCTACTACAGAATCGGCTTCTGCACTAGACAGAGTCCAGTCTCTTTCTTCCCTTCTATTTCTCCAGAATATTTGCCGACGCTACCCCACCTTCCAGGGACCCTCTAAATCTCTTTTTGGGAGCTGGCCCCCCGTAGTTGCTACTTACTCTCTCTCTTTTTTTCTTAGTTGTGATCTCACTCTGTCACCCAGGCTGGAGAGTAGTGGCACCTTCACGACTCATCACAGTCTCAACATCCTGGGTTCAGGTGATCCATCTCAACCTCCCAAGTAGTTGAGTCCACGATTGCTCATCACCAAGACTGACTAATTTTTAAAATTTATTATTTGCTTATCTATTTGCTATTTAATTTCTGTAGCAAGGAATTATCTCTATGTTGCCAAGGCTGATCTTGAACTCTGGGAAACATACAATACTCCGACCTTGGACTCCCAAATTACGGGATCGCAGGAGTGAGCCGCAGCACCGGTCATTATTTTTGTTTTGGGTTAACGCTTGCCAATTATTCATTTTATAACTGGAATATGATAATAACTAATAAACATATAAAACCAAAACCATCTGTTTGGAGGGCTTGGTACCACAGAATTTACACAGAAAGTCCCAGAGTTGTGAATGATGAAAAGACAATAAACAAAGTTATCAGTACAATACGTTACAGGTAAGAGCAATAATACGAACCAGGGTGATGAAAAATTTGATCTAAAGCGTAAGTTTCATATACTGAAATTTCAAGACATTGCATTATTTCTGATTTTTAACTTGGTAAAAAATTTTACAGCAGTGATGAAAACCTTAACCCTAGCCCTAACCCTAACCCTAACCCTAACCCTAACCCTAACCCTAACCCTAACCCTAACTTTGGAAACAAATCTGAGAGTTTTGAAATCAAGGTATCTGTGGTATAGGAAAATAACCACATTTTATTTCTCTTGGCTTTCCTTTCCTTCCTTCTGCTCTTAAGTACCCACTGAGATGAAGTTTCCCCGATCTATTATAATGATGCCACTATTTCAAATTAGGCTGGAGAATGAAGATGCCATAGTGGTCTGGCAAGATCTGCTGCTTGTTCTTTCTCTTTACTGCTAACCCGAGCCTGGTCATTACTTCCACTGTCAGCTCCTAGCACCAGGACTGTCACCATGGGGTGTTAAATTGAGTCAGATAATCACTATGTGTTCACCTAAAGAACATTTCTCTCTAGATTAAATCATACTGAAATAAATGTTGAAAGCAAACATAAGGAGAAAAAGAAGTTGCAAAAGGTCAGTGTCAAGGGTTTGTCTAGAGGCACACTAAAGAACATTCTATGACCCGCTCCCTGTTACATTAGTGATGGAGGGAAATTTAGAGATAAAGGATTTTTTTTGTGGTTGATTTATTTTTTAAAAACAATTGTTTTAGTGTGAATTGACAACGCTAAGCTTTACTCTCTGATACATCACAACCTGTGTTAAAGAACCCAACGCATCTTTTCAAATCTTACCCATCTCATAGATGAATGGGCCTCAGCCAAGTTATGATTCCACACTGGTTTCAACCAGCTTCCCATCAGTGTTCTTTGACAGCACTTTGCCTAAGTCCAAATTGTGTATGTGTATGTGTGTGAGTGTGAGTGTGTGTGTGTGTGTTTGTGTGTGTAGGAGTTGAGGGTCTCACTCTGTTACCCAGGTTGGAGTGTAGTGGCATGATCATGACCCACCACCGCCTTAACTTCCTGGGCTCAGATGATCCTTCCACCTCAGTCTTCCAAGTAGCTAGGACTACAGGTGCGTGCCACCACACCTGGCTAATTTTTTTTTTTCCTGTAGTGATGAGGTCTCACTATGTTGTCTAGGCTTGGGCCAAATTTTCTTATCTCTTTTTGTGATAGCAAATGATTGTCAATAATATGCTACCTAGCATATTCTAAAACAAAAACAAACACACACACACATAGAACTTCTTTAAGGTAAAGAATATTTTAACAATTAGTGAGAAAGAAGCTCATGCTACAGAGACAGCATGGAAATAGATGTTTGAAATTATTTCCATTATTATATAATTGTTTGTCAAAAATAATATATGTTACTAATAAAAACTCTTACATCTTGACACCTAAACAACTGTTTTAAATCTCCCAAATAAAGATCTTTCATAGATAAAAATTCACTTTTTTTTTTTTTTTTTTTTTTTACTAGGAGTCTCACTCTGTCACTCAGGTTGGAGTGCAGTAGCACATTCACGGCCACCACAGCCTCAACTTGCCGGGCTCAGGTGATCTTTCACTTCAGCCTTCCAAGTAGCTGGACCACGGGTATGTGCCACCATGCCCAGATAATTTTTTGATTTATTGTAGAGATGAGATCTCACCAGGTTGTCCAGGCTGGTCTCGAACTTCTGGACTCAGGCGATCCTCTTACCTCCACCTCCCAAAGTGCTGAGATTACAGGCGTGAGCTACCATGCCCAGCTCAAATACACTTTTAAAGAAATAAAAATAAAAACTGTTCCCTTTTCAATTAGTTTGCAAGAACAATCATTTGACATCAGGGAGGATGGAAAATTTGACTTAGTTAAATTTTAGCAAAAACCTCTGCAGGATTGCTGAATGAAATTGAAAAATGAATCTATAGCTTAGTGGCAGAGCCAGCCATACATTTCTTCTTTGCATCCATGTCTCTTTGTAAGGAATCTTTCAACCCTATGACAGCCATTAAAACTAGTCATCTAAATAAATGGAAATTAGAATCAGACTTTCACCTATCACAAAATGTTAAACCAGATTTCAAAATTAACATATCATTTTAATTGTATTACTCTCAATAAAAATAAATAGTCATATTCTTTACTTTGGAGGAAAATCTTGGTTTAGCAAATACTCCATGTTACAATAATTAGAAGATTAGTTCCAAGGTTAATTTTTTAAAAATACTTTATCCATTGCTCAATTTTCTTTTAAAATATTTGCTTTTTCCTCATTGCCAGAACACCATCTTTACATCAGAGGAATATGTGAGTATGTTTGTTTATTATTTATTATTTATGAATATATTTATGTATTTATTTAGAAAGACAGGGTCTTGCTCTGTTTTCCAGGCTAGAGTGCAGTCGCTCGATCATAGCTCACTGTAAACTCACATTCTGGGCTCAAATGATCCTCCTACCTTTGCCTCCCAAAGCTCTGGGATTATAGGCGTGAGCCACTATGCCCAGCCTCAAAGTATGTTTATTTCTTTAACACTTGATTGAAAAGTCCCATCGCTTCCCATCACACTTAGAATAAACTCCTGTTTATAAAGTTCTACATAACCTGGCCTCTGCCTACCACAGCCTCACCTCCCACCAGCCTCCCTCTCCCTGCAATAGTCTTTCTTCAGAGCACACAAATACCAAGCTCAGCCATCTTAGGGCCTTTGCACTCCCTCTGCTCCAGTGCTCTGTTTCCAGGTCTTTACATGGCTGGCTTATTTCCTTCATTCAGGCCTGTGCTTGAATTCCATTATCTCAGAAAGGCTTGTCTTAATTGCTGTAGGGAAAATTCGCCCTTTACCCTCTGAAGCTTCACCGAAAATCAACCGACAAAAGGAAGCTGAATAGGAGAAAAGGCAAACAAATTTATTAACGTCCACAGGGAAGAATCATAGAGTGATTACCCTACCTCGAAATGGAGTATGGATGTATATGTCCTTTGATTTTATCCCATGATTTTAGGGGTTTGGTAAATGATTTTTAGGGGAATTCAACAGGCTTGAAGGACGTACAATGGCCTGGGACAAAGTCTATTGGGCCCATAGAATAGACAATGGTCTGTGACAAAATTCTGTCCAGGTGTGTTGACAGACTCCATTCAGTCTTTCTTCCTGCATAAGAGTTCAGTTAACAAAAACTCAGGGAATGAACCAAAGGTAATTGTTTTCTTTTTTGGCAGATTCGACCTTTAGGCAGATAAGGGAACTTCAGAGAGCAACTTCATCTGGTGCTTTGGGAGAGAGACAAAATATAGAGACAGGGTAGCGGTGTGGGGGTTAAGGCCAGAGAGATCTTAAGGTTTTTTCTTTAGTTTAGCAAGTCAAAGTGCCATATTTTGGGTGTGTCAGTTTCTGAGCTTCAGCATGACCTAACCCAAAAGGATATCACTGCCTTATTAAATTTTCTGCATAGCACCGACCACTCCCGGCTAATTTTCCTTGTTTATTCATTATTTGTTTATTGCCTGCCTTGCTTACTAAAATATAAGCTATGTGATAGTGGGGACTTTATCTTGTTCAGTCTGCCAAATAGTGCCTAGTCCATAGTAGGCATTAAATAAATATTATTGAACTTAAAAATAAGAACCGCTTTCCTTACTGTATTGTCAGATTTCTGAACATATATATGACTGTATTATGTCAGATTCCAAAGACAAAACAATCAAGTAAACTGGAGAATTGTCTGTGTTTAAGCCAGAAGAAAGTATCCAGCTCTCAGAGTGAGCTACTACTTTCAAGAGGAGTTCCATGTTTCACCATGTAGAGTCAAGTGTAAGACCTTCTTAGTGAAGGATGAATGAATTGACCCATATGCTGTATAGATACAAATCACTGGTTGTGTAAAAAGTTCAAGGTAACACTGACTTCAGAAACACGGCTTGTAGTTACACTTTTTATTAGCATATATTAAACTATTCATGATTTTTTAAAACAAGCCAGATTTTAATGTGGTACCACAATGAACACTACTCCAAGAGTTCTTCAGTCACATAAAAATTCTCATTGTCTTCTTGAGTAAATACACCTGAGTGTTATTTATATTTATGTTCTCTTAATTACAATAGGACATGCCACAGACAATTCTAATTTTTCTTAAGATTTGTCCTACAAGTTTTAGGTCATAACTCCAACACACAGAATAACAGTATTACCAAGAAGACTTACATATGCAAATGCTATTATACTTTTATATACTCACTAGAAAATATTTTTTCAGGCTGGACACAGTGGCTCAAGTCTGTAATCTCAGAACTTTGGGAGGCCAAGGTGAGAAGACTGCCTGAGCCCAGGGATTTGAGACCAGCCTGGGCAACCTGGTGAGACCTTGTCTCTACAATATATTAAAAAAAAATTAGCTGGGTATGGTAGCACACGCCTGTAGTCCTGGATACCTGGAAGGCTGAGGTGGAAGGATCACCTGAGCCCAGCGGATTGACGCTGGGATGGCCATGAGCATGCCACTGCACTCCAGCCTGGGCAACAGAGTGAGACTCTGACTCCAATATATATTTCATGTAGTACAGGATTGCATTTTACAGAAATATAATTGTTTCCATTTATATTCAAGTGCAATGCTTGTTAAGTTTTGGTTAATGTTATTTTTCATTATCTTTATATCACATACATAAGGTCATAGTTGTGGTTAAGACTTGTTTCATAATGATCTTTCAAGCTGTTTTCTTTTGACACAGAAACACTTTGCCTTAAGTACAGGGCAATATTCTCATTTCCACAAAGAATAATACTTTTTCTCATTTTTTCCCCCTGAAATGTAAAGGTTTCATGGTAGGGTTGTCAGATTTAGCAAATGCAAATACAGACACCTAATTAAATTTGAATGTTATATAAACAACAAATATTGAGTGGGACATATACAAAAAAATTACTTGGTGTATTTATGGCCTTTAACGAACCCCTGCTCTATCTTCGTTTTTCCCACTTCTGATAGAGACATAAATTGAAATACACTCAGATGGTCTTCTAGAAAGTAGTGATGTCTTTATTGCTTACTTGATAGCCATCTTTAAATGCTGTCAGTGGTTAAAAATCAAAATGGGGAACTTCTACTTCTGACCAAGGTGGAATACAGGGGTCTGAAACAACTGGGAAAAATATATAGACAAAATAAGTGAAATATCAGTGCTAAGACATTGAAAATCAGGCAATGAAGGATTTCATTATGTCAGACAATTAAAAGGCAAATACTATATTGACTCAGCATTTAGCATGTCACAAACACTAGAAGAAGAAGAAAATACAAGCTCTCAGTCCTTAGAGAATGCATAGTTTGACAGGAAAGATAATATGGATATACACAAAAAGATAATAAACAGGACAACACAGTAGATGGTAAGTACCAAAGGAGTAATAATACAGACAGGAGGAGTCAGAAGATCAGTTTCATCTGTGTCTTTGGAGAAATGGTCAAGTTAAAAGCCTCAAAAGAAGAGAGGTTAAAAAAGTATATTTCACTAAATGCTTTTACATTCATCATCCTGTTTAAGCCTCTCAACAAACGTATGAGGGAAGTATTATTATCACCAGTTTCCAGCTAACAAAAAGAATGAGAGGATCTAAGTAACATGTCTATATTTATACAGCTAGTAAGCAGCATATCCATTTCCACACATGTTCTCCTGACTCTAAAGCTAACTACCAGTGCTACCTCTGAGATGACAGGGAGTTGACTGGAATGTCTACTGTTAGATGGAGCGCCTAGAGGTTTGAGTGGGAAAGAGATAAAATAGCTGTTTTAGAAAGTGAATTCTTCACACACTGCCCTGGACATTGTAGATATAAATGTCACTTGATGACAGTGAATTTCAAGGATACTGAAGAGTCAAAGACCAGAAACATTGTGAAATTAAAACAAATTGAAATGAGTTGGTGGCTCTTTGCATGTATAAGAAAGACAGAGTAAGAGAGAAAAGGAAAAATCAAAGATAAGCCTAAAGATTCTACACACACACACACCAGGAAATTCAGCAAGGTTGCAGGATATAAAATCAGGAAAAATTTTGTTTTTAATAGCATCACAAATAGTAAAATATTTAGGAGTAAACTTAACCAATCAAATGAAAAAATTATACACCGAAAACCACAAAACATTACCCCTCCCCAAGATTAAAGACTACACTAATAAATGGAAAGACATCCTATGTTCATGGATTGAAAGATATAATATTGTTAAGATGACAATACTACACTAGTGAGCTACAGATTTAATGAAAATCCAATGATAATTTTTGCATAAAGAGAAAAATTTATCCTATAACTGATATGGGATCTCAAAGGACTCTAAATAGCCAAAACAACCTTTAAAAAGAAAAGAGTTGAAAGACTCACATTTCCTGATTTTAAGACTTACTACAAAGCTGCAGCAATTAAAACAGTATAGTACTGGCATAAAGATGGACAATAGACCAATGAAATAAAATAGAGAGACCAGAAATAACCCTTCCAATATACCAAATGGTCAATGATTTTCCACATGAGTGCTAAAACCACTCAGTGGGAGGACACATAGTCTTTTCAACAAATAGTGCAGGGAAAATTAGATATCCACATGCAAAAGAATGAAGTTGAACCCTTAACAAACATCATATAAAAATATCATCTTAAAACAAATCAAAGATATAGACACAATAGCTAAAACTGTAGCAGTGCAGGCAGCAAAGGAGAAAAATAGACAAATTAGAATTTATCAAAGTTGAAAACTTTGTGCCTCAAAAGATATCATTAACAAACAGAAAAAGGCAAATCATATATCTGATAAGGGATGAATATCCAAAATATATAAAGAACAATTCTACAACAACAAAAGCAACACTCCAAAATGTATTAAGGACTGGAACAGATATTTCTTCAAAGAAGATACACACAGATGGCCACAAGCACATGAAAAGATGCTCAACATCACTAATCATTAAGGAAAAACAAATCAAAACCACAATGAGAAACCCTTCACACCCATTGGGAAGTCTGTTATAAAAAACAAAACAAAACAAAACAAAATAGAAGTGTTTGTGAGAATGTGGAGACATTGGAACCTTTGTGCATTACTGGTGGGAATGTAAAATGTTTCAACTGCTGTGGAAAACAGTATAACAGTTCAAAAAAAATTAAGCATAGAGTTAGCAGATGACCTAGCAATTCTACTTTTGGATGTAGACCCCAAAGAACTTAAAGCAAGAATTCAAATACACATTTGTATATACATGATCATAGCAACGTCATTATTCACAATAGCCAAAAGGGGGAAAACCCACATGTCCATGGATGAATGGATAAACAAAAATACACATATATTGGAATATTATTTAGCCTTAAAAGGGAATAAAATTCTGATACAACTACAACGTTGATGTACTTTTAAGACATTACACTAAGTGAAATAAGTCAAGCACAAAAGTACAAATACTGTATGATTTGTCTTATATGAGATACCTAGAGTTGTCAAATTTATATAGAGAGAAAAAAATGGTGCCAGAACTTGGGGGTGGGAAATGGGGAGTTAGTGTTTAATGAGTATAGGTGGGCAAGATGAAACAGTTTTGAAGATGGATAGTGGTGATGGTTGAACAAAAGTGTGAATGTATTTAATGCCAGTAAACTGTACACTTAAAATGGCTAAAATGTTGCACTCCATGTTATGTGTATTTCACCACAATAAAAAGTTTTTCAAAGATACTGTAATCTATAAATCTACACAACTGTGCACACATAAACCACTAGCATACCATTGTAACCACTGTGTGGAACTCTTCCCTTAGCATGCTCTGTGGAGCTTCTGTGACACATAATTTTCCGAAATCTCATCTAAGGGCACCAGTATAAAAATGTGTATTACATATTAGTAAAACTTAGTTTCTTCCTAATTACTTTTAGAGGAAAAAAAATAGAAATAGAAGTGCCAGGGGAGGAGGCAAGATGGCGACACAACAGGTCACAGTATGAGAGTCTCCACAAAAGTGAGTGTACATAAAGACTCTCTGCATGAGTGGGCGTGTGCCAGTGGGTGAGTGAAAGTCCATTTGAGGGGAGATTGGGTTCATGCACCCAGGGCTCTCCTCTGGAAGCGACTGCAACCCACCACTCTCTGAGATTGGGGCCTTTGGTGTGCAGGATCATCTGCCATTCTTGGGGCTCTCTTGAGAGAAGGTAGCAGAGAAAAGCCACTCCTTACCACCTGGCACCCTACCCACACCATCACTGCAGCAGCAGACCAGGTAGGAGCCCCAGGAACCATGGAGAAGGCAGGGAGTGGAAATCTGGAATGGAGCCCCCACTGCTGGTGAAAAGATGCCAATGGATACCATCTCTTCTGTCCCAGGACTGGGCAGAGACCTGCATTACCATGTCCAAGTCTGCTCATCTTCTAACCTGGGACACAGAGGTTATCCCCTTATGGGACTCAGAGAGACAGACACATCACCCCTACGCTGGAACAGGCACAGACACATCAGATCAGAGTAGGAGACTTGACAGCAGCGGGATCAGCAGACAAGTTGGGTGAGTCCAGATCTGATCCATTCTCATCCCACAGTAGTCCATGGGGCATCTGACCCATACTGAGAGCAACCCTATCAGCCTGCACTGAGAGTGGAGGGGATGGGCTGGAGACCAGAGCCACTCCTTAAAATGGAGACCACAGTTGAAAGGGACCTGGAGTTACAGAAATGGCCACAGAGCAAGTTGTTTTTTTGTTTGTTTGTTTTTGTTTTAGCTTTAGTTTTTTTTCTCTCTCTTTCTGTTTTGTTTTGTACTTGTTTCTTTCTTTTTTTTTTTAGATTTTCTATTTGTGTACAGCTATTTTTGAGATTGAGTACATCAACAGGGAATTTTTGTTCATTTGTATGATTGTCTGTATATTTTTGTTGTTTTTGTTTTTTATGTCTTTGTTTCTCTGTTTACTCATTAGTTAGTATGCCTGTCTCCTTTTTCTCTTCTTCTCTCTCTACCTTCCTTTCTTATTCTTCCTTCCTTTTCCCATTTTTTTACTTTTTCTTATCTCATTTTGCTTTCAGAGGGCAAACATACACCCCCACTGCATGTACAGATTGTATGGCAGTGAGAAGTGTATTCCAGGGGACCCATACACCGGTCAGCAGATACTGGGATCTGCAGATAGCTTCTGAATCACAGCTCCCCTCTTAATTAAATCTCAAAACTGCAAAAAGCACAGTCCCTTACCTCCAATCCAGCTCTAAAATTGAGCAAAGCCAGAGAATCTACATAAGGAAGAATAGAAGACTGAGAAAACAGAAGTAAAAGCTATCCCCCCATCACTGAACAACAGAATTAAAGAAGAGGTTAAAAAAAGGGGGGGGGGGACTGCACAAATGAAGAAAAACCAAAGGAAGAATATGGGTCTCATTCAGCCCCCTGGAAGGACAACTAAGAATACAGACTTTGGAACTCAAGCAATGAAGAGTCCCCAGAATGACTGGTCTCAAACCACAAACCCAGATATCAAGAGAGAATAAGTAGAAATGAGGAGAGACAAGAGGAAAGAATGAAAGAGTTGATAACTGGGATTATAACAATAAAGAATACAGTGAATGAAATAAAAAACAAACTGATAAGCATGGAATGCAGAATCAACAAGCAGAAGAAAGACTCTCGGAGCTTGAGGACCAAAGTATGGAACTAACTCAACATGTTAAAAACATGGAAAAGAAGCTTATAAAGACAGAACAAAACCTCCAAGAAATGAGCAATTATACCAAAAGGCTGAACCTAACATTTATTGGAATCCCTGAGGCAGATAGAGAGACAGAGACCACCCTGGAATTAAACATTCCTTGAAATTATCCAAGAAAACTACCCTTATCTCATCAGAGATGTGACTATTCAAACACAAAAGATTCAGAGAACCCCTGCAAGACAACAAATGAGAAGACCAACTCTTAGACACATAATAATTTTCTTACATAAAGTAGGTATAAAGAAAAAATCCTAAAGGCAGCAGGAGAGAAAGATCAGACTACCTACTGGGGAAGACCAATTAGAATAGCAGCAGACTTATTTACAGAAATACTTCAGGCTAGGAGAGATTGGAGTCCAGTCCTCAAAGTTCTCAAACATAAACAATTTCAACCAAGAATTACCTACCCAACTAAGCTAAGTTTCATTAGTGATGGAGAATTAAAATCCTTCCCAGACATTCAATTCCTAAGAGTTTATGCCACCTCCAGACTAGTTCTAAAAGAATTACTTTAAAAAGTATTAAACACAGAAGAAAGGAAAAAAAAAAAAAAGAACAAAGATGCCCTTCCCAAGAATACAGGAAAAAGATTGAAAACACACATAAATCAACTCAAAAATAAAAAAACAATAACAAACAAATAAACAAAGAGCAGCAGCAACAATAAACTCAAGACCTCAAGACAGGGATAAACTCTCACATCTCAATAATTAACCTGAATGTGAGTGGACTAAGTACACCACTGAAAAGACATAGAATGGCAAATTGGATAAAATATCATGATGCAGCAATATGCTGTCTCCAAGAGACTTATCTCACCAGAAAGGATACTCATACTCAAAGTAAGAGGACAGAAAATAAATTTTCAGGCAAATAGAGCACAAAAGAAAGCAAGAGTCATGATCTTAATATCAGACAAAATGCCTTCTAAACTACCAAAAACTTAAAAAGATATGAAAGGTCACTACATAATGATAAAAGGTTCAATCCATCAACAGGAAATATACATCTTAAACATATATGAACTCAACATAGGAGCACCAACTTTCATAAAGCAGCTTCTAGGTAAACTAAAAAAAGATGTTGACTCAAACACTATCATACCTAGGGACTTAAATACCCCACTAACAACCTAGACAGATCATCCAGACAAAAAATCCACTAGAAGATCCAGAACCTCAACATGACACTTGTCCAAATGGATTTTATTGATACCTACAGAACACTCCACCCAGCAACCATGGACTATATATTCTGCTCATCACCACATGGAACATACTCTGAATGACCACATCCTTAGTCATAAATCAAGCGAAAACAAATTTCATAAGATTGAAATATTGCCAAGCATCGTCTCAGACCACAGTGGAATAAAAATAACTATCAACACCTACAAAGTTTCCCCCAAACCCACAAAGACATGGACACTAAACAGCATGATGCTGAACAACTTATGGATCAACACAGAAATCATAACAGAAATTAAAAGATTCCTGGAAACAAATGAAAATGAAGAAACATCTTACCAAAATCTCTGGGATGCCATGAAAGCAGTACTAAGAGAGGAATTCATATCTCTATGAACACACATGAAGACAACAGAAAGAATACAAGTTAACAGCCTAACAAATCCCCTAAGAAAGCTGGAAAAGCAAAAAACACTAACTTCAGCAGAAGAATCCAGATTACCAAAATAAAAGCCCAAATTTGGGACATAAAAGACAAAGATATAATACAAAAAAATCAACGAAAAAAAAGCTGGTTCTTTGAAAGGATAAACAAGATTGACCAAGAAAAGGAGAGAAAAAGCCCAAAATAAACACAATCAGAAATGCAAAAGATTAAGTCACAACTGACCCTGAAGAAATACAAAAGATTATTAGAGATTACTATGTACACTTGTATGGAAACAAACTTGAAAACCTAAATGAAATGGAGGACTTTCTGACATCACACAACCTTCCCAGGTTGAAACAAGAAGAAATTGAGACCCTAAATAGACCGATAACAACCTAGGAAATTGACTATGTCATAGGAAAACTTCTTATAAAAAAAAAAGTCCTGGATCAGATGGTTTTCCAGCAGAATTCTACAAAACATACAAGGAGGTGCTGATACCAACCCTATTGAAAGTATACCAGGCAATCGAGAAAGGCGGAACTCTCTCCAAATCATTTTATGAAGTTAACATCACATTGATACACAAACCATGTAAAGATCCAACAAAGAAAGAGAACTATAGGCCAATATCCTTGATGAATATAGATACTAAAATTCTCAACAAGATTCTAGCAAATCAGATCCTGCAACACATCTCAAAATCATCTACCATGAACAAGTAGGCTTCATCCCCAGGAAGCAGAGGTGGTTCAACATCCACAAGACCATAAACATAATTAAATACATTGACAGATATAAAAACAAAAACTACATGATTATATCAATAGACACAGAAAAAACTTTTGTTAAAACCCAGCACCCCTTCAGCATAGATGGAATATACCTCAAAATAGTAAGAATCATCTACAAGAACCTACAGTCAATATACTCCTAAACAGACAGAAATTGGAACAATTTCCCCTGTAAATCAGAACAAGACAAGGATGTCCACTCTCACCTTTGCTGTTTTTACATAGTATTGGAAGTCCTAGCTAGAGCAATCAGACAAGAGAAGGAAATCAGGGGAATCCAATAGGAAAAGAGGAAGTCAAGTTATCCCTCTTTGCAGACAATATGATTCTATACCTCAAAAACCCAAGAGAATCTGCCAAAAACCTTCTTGCACTGATAAAGGACTTTGACAAAGTCTCAGGGTATAAAATAAATGTGCAAAAGACAGTCACATTCCTATACACCAACAATAAACAAACAGAAACCCAAATAAAAAGCACAATCCCATTCACAATAGCCACGAAAGGATGAAGATACCTTGGCATCTTCCTAACCAGAGAAGTGAAAGACCTTTATAATGAAAACTACAAAACACTGCTCAAAGAAATCAAAGATGACACAAACAAATGGAAAAATATTCCATGCTCATGGACTGGAAGAATCAACATTGTTAAAATGTCCATCCTACCCAAGGCAATCTACAGATTTAACGCAATACCCATTAAATACCAGGAATACCAAGAGCATTCTTCTCAGATCTCGAAACAACAATACAGGAATTCATATGGAAACATAAAAGACCGCAAATAGCCAAAGCAATCCTCAACAACAATAACAACAATAATAAAAAAAAACCCAAAACGAAGTAAGAGATATCACACTCCCAGACTTTAAATTTTATTATAAAGCTATAATAATCAAAAAAGCCTGGTATTGGTACAAGACCAGTCATATAGACTGATGGAAGAGGATACAGATTCTAGAAGGAAAACCTCAATTTCTCAACCAACTCATCTTCAACAAAGCCTCCAACAACAACCACTGGGGAGAGGAGAGCCTATTCAGTAAATGGTGGTGGGAAAACTGGCTGACCACATGCAGTAGATTGAAACAAGACCCATACTTACGACCATACACAAAAATAAACTCTAAATGGATCAAAGACTTAAGCATAAAACCTCAAACTATTAGAACCTTAGGAAATGCAGGAGACACCCCTATGGAAATTGGAACTGGCAACCAATTCTTGGTCAAAACCCCAAGTGCCCATGCCATAAGAGATAAGATAGTCAGTCAAGTGGGACCTCATCAAATTGACAAGCTTCTGCAAAGTCAGAGAAACCATTGAGAGAGCGGGGACAGCCCTCAGACTGGGGAAAAAATATTTGCCAACTGTATATCTGACATCTAGGATCTATAAGGAACTCAAATGTGTCGAAAACAGAAGAATAAACAACAAAAAAACCAAACAAACAGCCCCATTACAAGTGGGGAAAAGATAATAAGAACAGACACTTCTCAAAAGAAGACATATAAGTAGCCAACAGATACATGAAAAAATGCTCAGCCTCACTAGTCATCAAAGAAATGCGAATTAAAACCAAACTGAGATACCACCTAACTTCATTCAGGATGACCATCTCCAACAACTCAAAAAACAACAGATGCTGGAGAGGATGCAGGGAAAAGAAAACACTTCTACACTGTTGGTGGGAGTACAAACTAGTACAACCTCTGTGGAAAACAGTTTGGCGATTCCTAAAAGATCTAAAAATCAACCTCCCATATGACCCCGCAATCCTCCTACTGGGAATATACCAGGGGAACTCAAATCACTTTATGAAAAAGATACCTGCACACCCATGTTTATTGCAGTATTGTTCACAATAGCAAAAACATGGAACCAACTGTGCTGCCCATCGAAAGAGGATTGGATTAAAAATTTGGTACATATACATCATGGAATATTATGCAACTATAAAGAAAAATAAAATTACGGATGTCACAGCAACTTGGATGAACTAGAGTCTGTAATACTGAGTGATCTATCACAGAAACAAAGAATTGAGTACCACATATTCTCACTTATAAGCAGACCTTGTACAATTATCGTAATACTAATAGAAAGGGATTGGCAGTAGTAGGAAACTGCCAGGGGAAGGGGGAGCACACCTCATCAACAGGGTACCTGCATAATGAATATTTGTATACCTAATCCTGAATTGTTCCCCACATCTTTAAAATAAAAATAATAAAAAAAAAAGAAATAGAAGCCCTAATATTTTCTTCTCAGGCTGTGCTTTTTTTTATAGACCAATTGTTTAAAGAAAAAGAAAAATAGAGGCCAACAAAGACTGAGAAGGCACAATAAGCAACGTCTGAGGAAAGCTAAAAGAATGTGTGTCCTGGAAGCAAAGGGAATAAGAGGTGAAATGATTCACACTACACAATGCCATGTACAGAAGAGTAAGATAAGCACAGAGACAGGATCCTGGGGTTGGCAACGTGAAGGATAGAGAATTGACAAGAGCAGTCTCCATGGAGTGCTGTGGACAGAAACTAGATGGAGTGAATTGAAGACAGTGTGACAGGAAGAAGCAGAGAATAATTATGATCACAGCCTTCAAAATGTGCTTCCAATGGGAGCAGAGAAATCAAAGAGTTTAAAAGGTATCACGAAATCAAATGATTTGTGTTTTTGCTTTTTAATATGACAGATTGCAGTTTGGATGTTAGCAGGAAAAGTCTAGAAGAGAATAGGGAAACTGTAGAAGCAGAGTCCTTGACAATGAGAACGAGGATGGGATTCAGAACCCATGGGAAGAAGCTGATAGAAGGAGTGGTGGGGTGAGGTTTAGG
The DNA here is from genome assembly GCF_000164805.1 of Carlito syrichta. Taxonomy (NCBI): domain Eukaryota; kingdom Metazoa; phylum Chordata; class Mammalia; order Primates; family Tarsiidae; genus Carlito; species Carlito syrichta. The sequence goes on from NW_007047431.1 coordinate 240,076, forward strand.
CAAGTACTACAGTAACTTTGATGAAGAGCAGTTGAGGAAGGCCTTGTCTGATGAAATGAGGTGAAGGAAAAGGAGGTGTGCATAGGGAATGTGATGGGAAAGAAGGTATAATGTAGCCATTTTGGAGTGGGGAAAGGAAATATACCAGAGATGTAAATAAAATAGGATTCTTGGCAGAAGCGAATACTCTTTTGAGATCGACAGTCATAGATTTACAGTGAGATTGTTTAGCAGGGCCATGTGTTTTTCTCCAGCAATACTTAGCTGCTCAGGGACAGTCATGGAACAGATAGATGGTTGGTTTTAACCAGGCTGGCACTTTGCTAGAGTGCAACAGAAGGAGAGAGAGGAAGTGAGATTAATGAAGTTTGCCAGGTGTGTGTTGGTGATAGATAGTGAGAGAATATTATGGTGTGGGTAGGGTGTGGTCACTGCTGCCGACAAGGTCATTATCATAGCAGTGGGTGTCTGAAGTGTGTTGAAGAAGAGCTCTTTATAGGTGAGAGGTCAAGGGACTGAGAAGCCAAGGTACAAATGTGAGGCAGCAGGGGTACATTACTGCTGCACAGAGCTTAGAAAAGTCTAATCTGATTCTCCACAGCTCCACTTTGGTCAGGGGGTGTGATTTTCCTCCATGGTTCTATCCCTCATAAGATGACCAAGTTCCCCACTTTCTGATCAAGGATATTAATAAATGTCCAGGAATAGCAGGATGTTCCCAATGGGTGGGAGCTTCCTTCCCATTTGAGGCTGGCTCAGCGCAGAGGCTGGCTCTACTGACCTTCCTGATTCTCACAACTTTGGGTCTTTCTCGCCCTTCCTATTTCAAGACCTCTGTTCTTTCCAGACTTTCCTCTTACTTGTAAACCATCCTCTTAACCCTCTCTTTCCTTTTTCTGGATCCTCAACTTATTCAGCAAGCCTGTGTAGAATCTTTCTCTTATTTGCAACAGAGATTTCTCTGAGTCTTTGTTTATTCTTATGCGCTACGGGGAGAGAAAGAGAGCTACAGGGTTCTAGAGGGAGCAAAAGAAGAGAAAAATACACAGAAAACACCCAGGAAATTAGAGATGCACCCTGTCTCAGATAAATTGTCCATGAGGCTATTGATGTCATCAAAAAATGAAGACAGGAGCAGAAGTGGAAATGAAGAGGGTGAACTCAGTGTTAAACTTGGCAGCTACTGAGGTAGAGTGATCAAGACAGGCAAATGTCAGCAACAGAGAGGTAGCAGTTAGAAAGTTTAATGCAATGAACTTTGAAGGAGAGTGGGAGTGATAAGACCTGGAGGTGGAATCTAGGGAGCAGAAAGGATTCTCGCCTCCTCTAGGTCCCAGTATCGGAGGCTTGAAAGGGAAAGACAGTCTCCACTTGGGAGGCAAAATGTTATAAGGAGGCAGAGAGTTATCCATTTCTGATGGAAAAGTCTACAGGTGATAAGATCCTTTGTCACTTTTACCTGCACCTCTCCAACTCCTTGTACAATGCAATGAGTACGTGGCATGTACCCAACAAATGTCTGTTGAGTAAGTGGAAGGGAAGTTAACTGAATCTAGTATTTATGTTTCAATCACCTGCCACCATCTCACCACTCTTCTGAAAGTGGCAGTCTCTAGGTTCCTGATTCAGGAGAGATGACTGTCATGGGGTATAAAGGACTCTCCTGAAGCTCTGCACATATATATTCCTGGTGCCTACCAGAGCATGGACAGCAGTCTCTGATTTTGCCTTCTGCTCACCTCTTAGAACCCATTAACACTGGCAGCAATGGAAGATAGTTACCCATGTATTATCTGCTCTTCTGGCTGATGTGACTTTCTGTTGTTAATAATTTGGGGGAATTTTACAAGGCATCAAGTAACAAATCTTTATTTCCCTGCTTAGTTCAAAACCAAAAGAGAAATAAATGCTGGAATCAGACAGACTGAAATAAAAATATCAGTTTTATTACTGATAAGTCCTAATTAAAGATTGCTATGTGAGCTGTGGCCGTTATCAGTGTCCCTGATAGGTCCCCTTCTCTACTGGATTATGCTGTAAGTTTAGGGGAAGATGAGCAGGGAGTAAGTCTCCTAAAATCATGCTGCATCAACAAAGGGAGCCCAGAAAAGACTGGAACACACATGCCCTGTCCCTTTAAATATAAATTACTCCCTGGGCCTGGGGAGACGTGAGTGAGGGGGTGGGCAGAGAAAAACCTAGAATATTCTTCCCATATTTTTGTTTTCTGCTGAGTGGACACTTTCTCCCTTCTTTGGAAACATGAAGAGGAGGATAGAAGGCCTCCCCCTAACACATTCTAGCTTTTAACTATCCTAATATGCTTAAGTGAGTATATGGTGAACTAGGGTTGGTCTGTTTCTATGGAAAAGGAGATCAGCTGCCTCTCAGAAAGACCTGCTCCTACTCCATGAGATTGTCCCCCCCACCATATCAACTTCAGTTTCTTTTCTTTCTTTTTTTATTGGTACATAATATTTTACATATTTATAGGGTACTTTTTTTTTTTTACATGCAGAGAGTATGTAATGATGAAATCAGGGTTTTTGAGATATCCATCACTTTGAGTATTTATCAAGTCTGTGTATTGGGAACAGTTCCTCTTTTGTAGCCACTTTGAATTATACAATTCATTGTTGTTGACTAAAGTCACTCTACTCTGATGTCAAATAATGTAACTTATACCTTTTATCTACTGTGTGTCTGTACCTATTAACAGACTTCTCTTTGTTTCAGCTCTCCCACCCCCTCTTACAGTCCTATTGTCTATCATTCTAATCTTTACTTTTATGAGGTCAACTTTTTTTCAACACCCACATATGAGTGAGAATACACAATAATTGTCTTTCTGTGCCTGGCTTATTTCACTGAACATAATATTCTCTGGTTCCATCCCTATTGCTGCAACTGACATGATTTCATTTTTTATGACTCAATAGGTATTCTATTAAATATAAATGTATACCACATCTTCTTTCTCCATTTGTCCATTGATGAACATTTAGGTTGATTCTATGTCTTTCCTATTGTGAATAGCCTTGCAATAAATATGTAAGTGTAGATAACTCTTTGATATACTCATTTCTTTTCTTTTGGATAGATACCCAGTAGGATTGCTGGATAAAATGGTAGTTTTATTTTTAGTTTCAACTTTGGTTTCTTCATATGTCTTCCTGAGATTACTAGTTGAAAATTTAAATTGTACCCCCCAAAAGGTCTGAAATGGTTGAAAGAGTAACTTTATTAAATTAATCATATTTCTACTACTTTGCTGTATCTTTGAACTCCTTTCTATCTTCCCAGACTTCTTCTGTGACCTCAGTAAACTCTCCTATATCCCCACCATCTAGCTGGTTAAAATGTGAGTCATCTTAAAGCCAAAACATACTGGTATGGTTTGAAAGTGTCCCCTCCATAATTCAGGGGTTGCCAACCCCTTAGTATTAAAAGAAGGGACCTTTCAGAGGTAATCAGGAAATGAGAACTTCTCTTTTGTGAATGGGATTAAGGTCTTTATAACAAAGGCTCCACGTTGCATTGGGTTTTCTTGCCCTTTGACCTTCCACCATGTGAGTATACACTGCTCTTTCCTCCAGAGAATGCTGTCTTCACCAGATAACCAAACCTCCCAGTGCCTTGATCTTGGACTTCCCAGCCTCCAGAACTGTGAGAAAACTAACTTCTATTATTATTTCTTTTTCTGAGTTGGGGTCTTACTCTGTTGCCCAAGCTGGAGTGCAGTGGCACAATCATGGTTCAATATCCTAGGCTCAGGTGATCCTTTCTCCTCAGCCCCCTTAGTAGGTGGAAGTACCAATGTGTGCCACCACTTGGATATTTTGTAGAAATGAGATCTCACTTTGTTGCCCAGGCTGTTCTCAAACTCCTGGGCTCAAGCAATCCTCCTTCTTTCGCCTCCCAAAGTGCTGGGATTACAGGTGTGAGCCACCACACCTAACCAGAATATCTATCTTTTTATTAATTTATGTTACTTCATAAATTAAATAACAGAATACCAGTCTGTGGTATTCTGTTATAGCAGCATGTTTTAGTCCATTTTTATTGCTATAAAGGAATACCTGAGGGTGGGTAATTTGTAAAGAAAAGAAGTTTATTTGGTTCCTGGTTCTACAGACTATATAAGAAGCATGGCATCAGCATTTGTTTCTGATGAGGACCTTAGGAAGCTTCCATTCATGGCTAAGGGAAGCAGGCATCACATGGTGAAAGAGGAAGGGAGAGAGGAGGAGGTTCCAGACAGCTCCCATGGGAAGTAATAGAGCAAGAACTTACTCATTACTATGAATACAGCACCAAGCTGTTCATAAGAGATTCACCCCATGTCCCAACCACCTCCTATCAGGCCCTACCTCCAATGCTGGGAATCAAATTTCAACATGAGATTTGAAGGGACCAAATATCCAAACTTTATCACAGCACAAAGATACATACATACCTATCAATTAAATTTCTGGGCGATTTAATAACTATATTAAAAATTTTAAGGAATTGTCAGTTTTCTATGTGATTGTATTATTCTACCAGTAATATATGAAGGTTCTAATTTTTTATCCTTACCTACACTTACTAATTTCATTCTTTTTTTAAAAAATTATAGTCTCCTAGTAATGAAGTGGTAGCTCTTGGTGGTTTTGATTACATTTCCCTAATGACTAATGACATTGAACATTTTTTCGTGTGCTTAGTGGATATTTGCATGTCTTCTTTGGAAAAATGTCTATGTAAACCATTTGCCCTTTTAAAAATTGGGTTATTTGTCTTTAGTTTCTGATAATCAGCCATTATTAAGTTATAAAATTTTTATACATATACTGGGTACACTTCCCTTATCTGAGATATGATTACAAATACTTTCTTTGGCTGGGCTTGGTGGCCTGTAATCCCAGCGCCTTGGGAAGCCGAGGTGAGTGAATTGCCTGAGCCCATGAGCTCGAGACCCACCTGGGCAACTTGGCGAGACCTCATCTCTACAATAAATCAAAAATTAGCCAGGCGTGGTAGCATGTGGCTGTAGTTCCAGCTACTTCGAAGGCTAAGGCAGAAGGATCGCCAGAGCCCAAGCAGGTTGAGGTTGCGGTGGCTGGGAGCGTGCCACTGCACTCCAGTCTGGGTAACAGAGTGAGACTCCAACTCAAAAACCACCTCTAAAACAAAACAACAACAACAAAATCCAATATTTTCTTCATTCTGTGACTTGTCTTTTCACTTTCTTGACGATGTGCTTTGAAGCACAAAACTTTTAAGTTATGATGAAATACATCTATTTTTTTCTTGTTATATCTCTGGAAATCATAGCCTAGTCCAAGGTCATGAAGATTTATGTCTATATTTTCTTCTAAGAGTTTTATGTTTTAGTTATTTCTACCCTTTTTGATAAGTTTTAATGAGACACAATTCATATACCATATGATTTATATATATAAATTGTACAATGCAGTATTAGTATGTAGTGTACAATGTAGTATTTAGTATATTCACAGAGTTGTATAAGCATCAGCACAATCAATTTTAGAATATTTTCATCACCTCCTGAAAAAATCCTGTACCATTTAGCTATCATGCCTTATTTTCCCCAACTCAACTCCCAGCCTTAGGCAATTTCTAATCTGCTTTCAGTCCCTATAGAACTGCCTTATTCTAGAAATTTCACATAAATGGAATCATATAGTATGTGGTCTCTTGTGACTGGCTCTTTCACTTAGCATAGTGCTTTCAAGCCTCAACCATACCGTAGCATGTGTCAGTACTTTATTACTTTTTCGTGGTTAAATAATATTCCTTTGTATGAATATATAACTTTTGTTTATTTGTGCATCAGTTGATTGACAGTTGATTCATATTTTGCCATAAACATTATCTTAATTTTTATTTATCTGATAATGCCTTAATTTCTTTCTCATTTTTGAAGAATAGTGTTTCTAGATAAAGAATTCTTGATTGACAGTCTTTCCCTTCAACACTTTGAATATATCATTCTGCTGCCTCCATGGCTTCTGATAGATGATCAGTTATTAATTCTATTGAGGATTTCTTGTAGTTATGTCTCTCCTCTCTTACTGTTTTCAAGAGTGCCTCTGTGTTTGCATTTAGACCATTTGGTTATGATGTTTCTATGTGTGTATCTCTTTGAGTTTATGCTCTTTGGGGTTTGTTGAAATTCTTGGATGTGAAGATTAATATTTTTCATTGCAGTTTGGAAGTTTGGCCATTATTTCTTTCCACATTTTTTCCCTTTTTCTTTTTCCCCTGCTTCTGGAATTCTCATTATAGGCATGTTGGTATGCTTGATGGGGTCCCACAAGTCTTTGTGTTTTTGTTCATTTTTCTTTTTTTGTTCATTATTTTATGTTGTTCTTTTTTGTTCATTATTTTATGTTGTTCTTTGGACTAGATCACTTGAAATAACTATCTTCAATTTTACAGATTCTTCTGCCAGCCCAAATCTTCTGTTGAGCCCAGTGGTTAACTTTTACTTTAGTTACTATACTTTTCATCTCCAGAATTCCTAATTGATTCATTTTAATAATTTTTACCGCTTTTTTGATATTATTTTTTGATATTCTCCATTTGATGAGACATCATTCTCATACGTTCTCCTAGTTGTTTTAGACATGGGTTTTTTTTTTTTTAGTTCTAAGCTTCCATCTGAGCTTTCTCAGGGACAATTCTATTGTCTTTGTTTTTCCTGTGTATAAGCCATACTTTATTTCTTTGCATTTCTCATAATTTTTGGTTGAAAACTGGAAGTTTTGTATTATACCATGTGATAAATCTGAAAATCAGATTTCTCTTCAATTTCCAAGGTTTGATGTTATTGACTGTCATTTTTGCTATTTGTTTTCCTGTGAGTTTCCTAAATTAATTTTCTAAAGTCTGTTGTTGTTTTTTTTTTTTCCTTCATGTGTGGACACAGACATCTCTGCTTGGTTATCTTTATTGTCAGTTAATGACTGTACAGAGTTTTCCTTAACTGCTCAGAAGAATTAAGCCTGCTAACTTTTGCTGAGGAACTTGATGTGTATGTTGGGACATGCCTCCAATGTTGAGGCAGACAGTGTACAACTCTGCCTTAATTTTTACTTTCTGCTTGCCCAAGGCCTATGGTTAGTGAGAGGTGCAAGTTAAAGGCCTTCTCAGGTATTTCCTGGGTGTGCAAGTAGCTCTATGCTTATGTGTGACTTCTAGTTTCCCAGGAATATGTCAGAGCTGTTCAAAGTCTGCATTAATGTCTCGTTTCCCAGTTTTTCCTTTTAAATTATTTGGTCAGCTTGTTGTTTGTCCTAGCTGTTACTGCCTCATGTAGCTGTGATGTTAAACAATTATAACTGACTGTTTTTGACAAATACCTTTGGGTAAAATGCTGTTCACATTGGATGAGCTATGATTCAGGTCAAATAAAGACAGATATTGTGAGTGGGATTTTCTAGGGACCTGGCAGACAGGTCACATAGCGACAGTTATCTGAAAATGAAGCTTTGGAGGAACTTCAACATTCTGTTCCCTTCAGTGGCTGCTAGGCTATTTTCACCATGGTTGCAGTTATTTTTATTTTAAATGCCACCTTAAAGCTGGGGAGAGAAGAATGAATGATAACAGACAAGTTAAAATGCCACAAAGTCCACTGTTCTTACCAGGATTTGGCTGTTTCTCTTGAATAAGCACTCAAATTTTTCCGTCTTTGTTAATTTCCAGAGTTCTGAACAGTTAATTTTGACAATTTTTGCCAATGTTCATGTTGGTTTTATAGAGAAATAAATTTTCAGAAATGCTTACTCTGCCATTCCTGAATTGCTCTTTAGTTCCTATTTTTTAACTTTTAATTTTGAGATAATTATGGATTCACCTGTAGTAGGTACTAGTAAAAAGAAGTACCACATACCTTTAACCCAATTTTTTTCATGGTAACATCTTGCAGAACTAGAGTACAATATTTTAACTAGAAAATTGATACGCTACAATTAATGGACCTTGCTCAGATTTGTGTACATTTGTGTGTGTGTGTACATACAAATGTATCTGTTTAGTTCTATGCAATTTTATCACTGTGCAGATTTCTGTGATGATGAGTACAGTTAAGTTACATAATGGTTCCATTACAAGAATCACTTAAGTCAACTTTTCATACCACAGTCATGCCACATTTCCTCCAAAACCACCACCCCTAACACCTGGGAACTACTAATCTGTTCTCCATGTCTATAACTGTGCAATTTCAGAAGTGTCATGTACATCATTCAATGAAAAACCATCAGCAACAAAAAGAAACGAAGTACTGACACAGGCCACAACATGATGAACCTTGAAAGTATGCTAAATGAAAGAAGCTAACCCCAAAGAACCACACATAGGACGATTCTAGATTTTTTAAATGTCCAGAATAAACAAACATTTAGAGACAAAAAGTAGATTCTCAGTTGATTAGAGTTGAGTGGGATGTGGGAGTAGTGGGTGATGGCCAAAAGATGTAAAATCTTTTTTGAGATAATAAAAATATTCAAGATTGATTGTGGCGATGGTTGCATGTCTGTGTGACTATACCAGAAATCATTGAGTTGTACACTTTAAGTGGGTGAATTATATGGCATGTAAACTATATCTCAATAAAGCTGTTTTTAAAAAAGAATGTGAATTATAGACTCTAAGTTCATCCAAGTCACTGTGAAGTCTATTACAGAAACAAAAAACTGAGTACCACATGTTCTAACTCATAAGTGGACCCTGAACATTTACCATAATACTATAAGAAAGGGATTGGGTATAGCAGGACACTGCCAGGATGGCAGGGATGGTGGTGATGGGGAAACGTAACATCAATAAGGGTACCTGATCTCAAGCCAGGCAATTTGGGGACCAAAGAGTGGCCCAATCTTTACCTGTATGATTGTATAATGACCACTTGTATACCTAATCCTGAATTGTACTCACATATTTTAAAAAAATTAAATTTAATTTAAAAAATAGAATGAGATAAATAGAATCATACAGTATGCAGACTGGTCCTATATATATTTTAAACAACAGGTTAGTCCCAAAGGAAATACCTGTTACCAGAGGTAGTAGATATGCATAAAACAGTACAAAAAAGTTTATATATAAGATATCATAGTTAAATATAATAAGAGGTCACTGAGTATGATTATAAAAAAGGAGAGGTTCTGTTTTTTGCTTTCTGAGGAGTCTGGGAGGCATTACCATTCATATACAAATACAGTTCAAGTGGGTCTATTTTCAAGTCTACTCTAAGGACGAGATTTCTCAACTCTCTCTGGGACTGGCCCAAAATGGGATGGGTGAAAATAAGCTATTTCAGTTCAACTCAGATAAGACAGATTTTTATTGGAAGAGAAAGCCAGAAGCAATGATAGCAACACACACACGCACACACATACACATTCACAGCCTCAGTTGCTTCTAGACTCATAGATAAAAACTGTAGCAAAGAGAGATTTTCTGTACTTAACACAGAGATTGAACATTCTCCTTTTATATGTGGCTCTTATCTTGTTTTCTGCATTCTCATTTCCCTCCATACTGGATCTTTACAAAGCTTTCTACGGGAAGAAGCATGTTTGTAGACCTTATATAATTATATTCTGGTAGAAATAGAGTGGTTTTTAAACTACAGAATACTGTTCCTTGAGCAATGTTATCATGATTATTAACCACCAACATGCAGGAGAAGTAAACTTGATTGCAGTTAGATTCTATAGATGAGTGTGTGATGTAGTTTGAAAGCTAGAAACTGGAAAACTGAAAATTTGCAAAAAATTTGCAAAAAATTTTGAAGGCAAATCCTTTAATAATTCCAAAATAACAAGAATTTGCAACTTTCTGAAGCATACAACTTATTTGAGTGGTATTTAACCGAGAGAGGGAGGGAGAGAGAGAGAGAGAGAAAGAGAGAGAGACAGAGAGAGAGAGAAAGAGAGGAGGGAGATGGTGAGGAAGATGGGGGAGAGCTGTCAAAGGTTATTTGCCATTATTCTGACTCTGGGTTCCTGTCTATTGTATATTGCACTTTCATAGTAAAATATGAGAAATTAATTCTTAACTGGCTAAACCAACTCTCTCGTACAGAAGGTTATCTTCTCTGACTTTAGAGAGATTAACTACAATAGAAATGTTTCACAAATCTGGCATTTCATGAATGTTAAAACAGAGTTTATTCTCTAAACCAAAGTTGGCAAACTTTTTCTGTAAAGGAACAGATAGTAATTATTTTAGGTTTAATGGGCCATGTGTTGTCTGTTGAAACTAGTGTGCTCTGCCATTGTAGCAAAAAAATAGTCATAGGTAATATGTAAGTGAATAGGTATGACTGAATTTCAGCAAAACTTTATTTGTAGACACTGAAATTTGAATATTATGTCCTTTTTGACTGTCATAAAATATTTTTGCTTTGATTTTTTTTTCCCCCTAAAAATGTTCTTAGTTTATGGGCTGTTCAAAAACAAAGGCGGATCAGATTTGTCAGCCTCTGCTCTAAGCTGTTGGAAGAGTAGAAACATCAAAGTAAAAACATCAAAGCCTGTGTAGCAGAATGGTCTGTAACATGCTTTGGAGTCAGGTAGCCATGAGTTTGAATACTGACTCTGTCACTCATTAGTTGTGTGACCTTGGACAAGTTATGCAACCTCAGTATCCTTATCTGTATAAGTGAAGATAGTAATATATACACATGTTTAGCATGTACAAGGTCATAGTGAATGTAGTTCATTCTATAATGAATGTCTTGAGAAGTGCCACAAAGCTTTTCCTTTCTCCAAATCTGTATCCACACATTGAAATGTATAGTGGAATATTTATCAAGACAGTGTACCCCAAGCCAAATCTTAGAGTCATCCCCGAGTCCATATTCTCTCATTCCTGTCATTCAATTCAGCAGCAAATAATTTCTTCTCTAATTTCAAAACATACCTAGAATCTGACCACTCCTCCATGACTATTACCTAGTCCATGCCACCTTCAACACTCCCCTGTTTTTTCTGGTCCCACCCTAGCCCCACTCTCATCTAATCTCAGAGAGATGTTTTCAAAATGTAACTCAGATTGCATCATTCTTTTGTTCAAAATCTTGTGATCATTCACTCAGAGGAAAATCCGAAGTCCTTAACCATATAAACCCTGTAATCTCCTAACACTCTTCCCTTTGCTCCCACAGCCCAGCCAGATTGGCCTTGCTGTCCTTCAAACCTGTCAATCTTGATCCCATTTCCCACTTAATATTTGATAGTATGTTTTTCCAAAGATAACAAAGTGGTTTCAATTTAACTACTTCCTTCAAGTCTCTGCTTTAAAATAATCTTATTAGAAAAGTATTCCCTGACTCTCCTTAACTATCTACTGGGCGATCACATTACCACCTCTCATCACAGCCCATATTAATTTGTTGATTGAATACCTCCCTCATATAAGCTCATGAAAGCTGAATTTGTATGTCTTGTTTGCAGTTGTATACTCAGTGTTTACAAACATGCTTAGTACTGAGTGATTTCATACTTGTTGAGTGAATTAATAAATACATTTTTGCCACTATGGAAGACTGAAATATGAGAGCTCTTTGAGTATTAGTCTCAAATTTGTTAGGTTATATATTTGGCTGTGTATAAATAACTGCAGCTTAAAAAGAGAGAAATTAATTTTTTTAATACTCAGGAATCTGAAGGTAGGAGTTTCAGGGAAATACTCTGTTAGGTTGTCCAGGTGCCAGGGGCTTCCTCTAATTTGTTGTTCATGATTTCTAAAGTGCGTTGCCTTTTTCTGGTCTAAGATGGCTCTTCCTATAGGAGAAGGGACCTTCTCTCCCCCCAAACAATTATTTTTTGGAGGATGGGCTTCTTGTAGTACAGGCTTTGTCTGCTAGATAAGAGCTCTAGGAACCCATCAGTATCAGTATAGCATTGTTGTGAGAGGTTGCATTCGATTTCAATGAATTTTTAAATTTTTTTTGTGGAGATTCTTTCAAAGCATTTGCCCATTTAATGATTGGTGATTTACATGAACAACCTGCCCACACTGTACTGAGTGTTCAGCAGTTTTTGACCAAAAATGGTATAACCCCCATACCCTATCCTCACTATTCACTTGATCAAATCCCGAGCGACATTTTTTGTTTCCCTGGATGAAAAATTTACCAAAGGGAAATGTTTTGCCAATGTGGAAGAGATGAAACAAAAAACAGCAGAAGCACTAAAAAGCATCAAAATTGACAAGTTCAAAAACTGTTTTGAGCAGTGGAAGAAGTGTCTCAATAAGTATATTGCATCAAACGGAGAATACTTTGAAGGTGATTGAAGTTTAAACATGTAAGAATAAATATACATTTTTAATAAATAAATCCCAGTTTTTGGAGGGCTCCCCCTTGTATATGTTCTAAGCAGAAGGAGGGAGGAAGGGTTGGAAAGTCACATATAGACTTTATCTAAGGATACCTTATACAAATTATATAAAAACATTTCCATTCATTTCTCACTGTAAAACTTTATCACATGAGAATATCTGGTTGCAGGCAGGGGTGGAATATATAGTCTTCTCAGTAGCCATGAGTCCAGTTAAATATCAGTAGTTCCACTTCTGCAAGGGAGAAGTCGCAAGTAAATTTGGAGAGGGGTTTAGTCTTTGTTACCATTCTCCATATTTTTTTCTTCACCTCATTACAAAAAAATGTAGCCAAATCTAGGAGGACCTCATGAGCCCTGCTTCTTGGCCTGCATGTTGGAGAGACTGGCTGGACGGTCAATACTTCTTTGCTAGAATAAGATGCTAGGAAACGGGATTTTAGTCAATTTGGCTTTATCAATTGAATTGATAATTCATCTTCCTCAGATTCACATTCCAAAAAACTGGAAATGTTTTCTGAATCTTTCAAATTATCTTCCCAGATTTGCATAACTTAGTACCTAATATTATCTGAAATAGCCATTTAGGCCCACCATCATGGCTCTGGGACGTGTGCAGTCACACGGAATCCCACACTGGGTCAATGCTCTCTGTCTCCATCTCGAAACTCTTAATAATGTTATCTTTGAATTTGTGCTTTGTAAATGAAGTCCAAAGGGATAATGCAGCATGTACCTGAGCAGGGAAATAAACGTGTAACATACATGCAATTCCTAGCTGCCCTGTTTGCATATAGAGTGAGATGCCCATTATCACAGAATTCCAGAGAAGGAGATGTTAGGTACAAGACAAAGAGGTCATTGTCCAGCTTCATGTCCTAGGGAACGACTTTTTTTTTTTGGAGAGATAGAGAGATAGACAGTCAGACTGAGACTTGAATGCCAGGCTTTTTCAAGAGGTCAAGAGATCAGAGACTTTAAAATGCATTGATTATTTATTAACATATAATAGAACCAGTTATTTCAAATCTCCTAGGCAAGAAAGTCTTGTACTGATAGAAAGTGAGGAAAGAAAACCTGCCCTTTCTGGCTATGAGAGGTGAAGATCTATTGTAGCTGATGGGATGAAACAGAAAAATAAAAGCTATTCCTTTAATTTTGGAATGGGGTAGGAATATATCCTTCTCCAGATGGGAGCAGGGATAGGAGTATTCATGTGGAGATCCAGGTTTATAGCTCCTGCCTAAGAATGAAGTTGAACCAGAACACAGAAAATGTCCCCCATTACAAGACTAGCAAGTCTGAGTAACAAACAGCAGTCTACTTCTGAGGGAGATGCATGAAAACGGAAAGAGACCTCTGACACACAGGCGCAAAGGGGAAACCTGAAGCTGAAGGTGCTGCTGTTATTAAAAGTCTCTGGTAAATCAGTTCCCATCCTAAAAACAAGATAATTCTAAAGGAATTTGAAGCCTGTGGTGCTTTGAGAATAACCATAAAAATGGCAAAACCAAAACCTAGGTCAACTCAAGACCAGATTCACTCAGTTCCCCATACACATGATCTAGTAAAAGATAAGATATGCCTATTTCCAGGCATAGATACTGTTTACCTCAATCTCTATTATCCTATACATGATGTCTTTTTCAAAAGATTATGAGATGTGCAAAGAATAAGATACACCACTCTATGAAAAGACAGAACAATCAAACAAACCAGGCTCAGATATGTCACAGATGTTGGAATTATATATCAGGGAATTAAATATAATAATTATTAAATATAATAATTGTTAATATAAGAGCTCTAGTAAATCTACTTTAAATTCCATGTTTAAAATTTTTACATTGTCCTAATAATATCCTTCATAGCAATTTTTTAAAAACCAGGATCCAGACCAGGATTATGCATTGTGTTTAGTAATCATGTATTTTGATTTCTTTTTATCTGAAACAATTCCTGAATCTTTCTTGTTTTCATGCCATTAATATTTTTGAGGAATGTAAGCCAGTTGTTTTGTAGCATGTTTCCCAATCTGGATCTGCCTGATTGATTGTTTTCTCATGTTTAGATTCAAGATTTTGCATTTTGACAGAAATTGTACATTAAATATGATGTATCCTTTTGAAGTATCACATCTAAATTAGGTGCCCATTATTGGCAATGTTAATTTGAATCAAATTCACTTAGGATGGAGACAACCAGATTTCTTTTCTTTCTTTTTTTTGTGAGTTGGAGTCTCACTCTGTTGCCCAATATGGAGTGCAGTGGCACAATGATGGCTCACCACAACCCCGACCTCCTGGACTCAGGCAATCTTTCTGCCTCAGCCTCTAGAGTAGTTGGGACTACAAGGCTTGCACCACCACCCTTGGTTAATTTCATATTTCTTCACTGTAGTTGCTGTGTTCCTCTGTACAATTAATAATTTCAGAAGAGATACTTTGTGTGAAAATTTGGTTCCCCTTAAATAACTGACCAATAGTTTTAGCATTCACTAATGGATTTTTGACTAAATAAGTTATTACTATGATGATTGCAAAGTGGTGGGTTTTCTGACACTATTTATTAATTGACATTCCATTGTAAAGTGTTTCCTTTTAATTCCTGTTCCCCACTCCCACTTCTTGCTTTTCTGTCTTAGAATGGGTTCATGAAAGTGATAAATTCCCCCAAAAGGATTTAGCCCAAATTAATCTGTCTTGGAACATGGAGTAGCTCAGCATTCACTGATGATCTCATGTCTTTTTACTGTCAGAGATTCTACATGGATAGTCCTTGAATTTGAAGGTACATGTATCGAATGGATGTTTCTCTTCTGGGGTGTTAGGAAGTGAGGCGTAACATAATCCTCATGTTAAATATTGAAGACATACACTAATAAGACTGACAGGTTAGTAAGAAGCTCATTTATATTTAGAAATAGTATTTTTAAAATAAGTTATTGGCATGAAAGACAGTTATGCTGCTCACTGCAAGACTGTTTTTATTTGAATAAATGGGCACTTTATTCTGTTTTCTTTCTTACTTTTTTTCTTTTTTTGCTTCTTGATTATTTAAGAAAGTACTCTGTCCTAAATATGGTTGTTGCTGTTAACCATAAAATAGACGTTAGTTTGCAATGCACACCTAAACTGTTAGCTTCAGAAAGTTTGAATATATTTTCATTTAAGCATGGAGTGAGTACTACGGTCAACACTCAGATGCTTCCCCCATCCCACTACCCCACCACTCCCCACTTCTCAGTTACATCCTCTCTGGGAATAGCCCTCAGCTGAAAAGAGTCACTTTACCTTCCTTCCTGGAACAATTTGCAGGACTAGCCAAGGTGGAGCCATACTGACCAACTCAAGTCAGACACCTCTGAAGGGCCTTCCCAGCACCAGAGCCACCTTGGGGGATTATACCACGTTTCAGCTTTTCCCTTGGCCCAATCCCATTACCCTCACTTTTCCCATAGGTATTGAGCCCCAAGGCCTTCCTCAACAAACAGCCATACACACATCTCCATCTCAGAGTCTGTTTCCCAGGAAAACTGACTGAAAGGTTGGGCTGTCCCTGTCTTGCATCTGATGGAGATTTGCCGAGGGGGGATGGGATAGGCTGCTACTTGTCCTGCAGTAGAATGCCTGAACGCTTCCTAATGGCAATGCTGAGCCAAAAAGACTAAACTAAGAAAAAGCTGTTTTTGCTAGGTTTCTATAGGTACCACCTTTCACAGTGGTACCTATAGAAACCTAGTCAGCTTTTGTAGAAGCAGATCTGGAGACCAGTCCTGTAAATATTTTAGTATGTTTTTGTATGTTGGTCAGAAGCCTATTTTATTTACCTGATTACAGGAAGAGATAATTTTTGGTTGAAATTTTTTATTTGTTTCGCATTACAATGGAAGAAAGTATTTTTGGAAAATGTGAAAATAAATACAACTCAGAATTTAGTTTTAAAATGGATTGTCAGTGTGATCTTATATTTAGTAACTAAAGATGTCTTTTATGTATTATTTCTTTCTTTTTTTCACCTTAAAAAAGAACAATAAACATTAAAATAATGATTCAAGGGAAAAAAGAGACAGAACTGAAAGTAAAGTTGTAGAATTAGCAAAAATTAGTTAAACTTTACCTCTGTTCAGTTTCAATTATGAAAAATACTTTAAACAAAAAATACATGTTTAATTTTTTAAGTTCTACGATTTCACACTGTTCTACAATTTAACCACAGAATGGGAAAGTAACTAATGAAATATTAAGTGTTATTAAGGATGTTCTACTTTACACAAATATATTTTATTTCACAAGCATATCATTAGGTAAGCATCATTATCCCAATTTTATGGGCAAGAACACAGAAGTTCAGAGAAGTTAAGTGATTCTTCTTGATCACTGAAACAGTAAGTGGTAGAGTCAGAATTCAACTCAGATCTGCCTGGTTTTAGAATTTATGTTCACAATCTGACCTAAATGTGTGGTTTCTGGTTTCTAAACTTAGGAGGCTGGACTAGACCACAGAGTCTGGTTCTGACATGACAATGGGTAAGAATGATTACTTTGGTTTGAAGCAACTTTTATGTAGGTTGCCTCAAGGGCAAGGTGCAGAAGATATTGACATAAGCATTTTGGCAGGTGGACATAGCATCCAGTGCCTCCCTTGCTTTTTGTGGAACATGCTAGAAGTTTGGAGGATTAAGCGAGCTGTAAGTGAGGTTGGAGGCCCATTAAACTGTGTGTTTGCTGCCTTTACACCCCCAGCCATGTCAACATCAGCAAACAAAAACAACTTATACTACTATTTATGGCAATAATTCTGGCACTAAGGAAGCCTTGTTGATGTTCTGTGCTTTGAAATTCTCTGCTGATACTGGGCATTGCATCCTTATCTCTCTAAGGATTTTAGGGCATAAAAGTTTTTACATGGGTCCACTTGGATTAGCCTGTCCATGGCTTCCCTTAGGAAGGTGGGAATCTTGACCACTCAGTCACCAGAATTCCAAGGATTCATATGGCAAATGTAGTATCTACATAAATAAGTGATTTAAATTACATGAAATGATTATTTTTGGTCAAATTTTATTATCTGAGGGGAATTTACTCATAAAAATTAAAATATATTAATTAGTCACAGTGGCCTACTTCATAGGTGATATACTCACATAAATTTTAAAGTTGTAAAATGTAGATTCAACCCAGGCATAGTGGTTCATGCTTGTAATCTCAGCATTTTGGGAGGTGGAGGTAAGAGGACTGCCTAAGTCCAGAGGATCGAGGACAGCCTGGGCAACATTGTGAGACCTTTTCTCCACAATAAATAAAAAAATTAGCCAGTCATGGTGGTGTGCACCTGCAGTTCCAGCTACTTGGAAGGCTGAGTCAGAAGGATCATCTGAACCCAGCAGGTTGAGGCTGCGATGACCATGAGCATGCCACTGCACTCCAGTCTGGGTGACAGAGTGAGACTCTGACCCCCCCCAAAGAAAAGTGGATACAATAAGATATCACCAAATGATTTAGGATGCTGAAAAAAAATTGTGAATAAGTTTAGATTTCTTGATCTAGAACTTAGACAAAATGAAGTGACTATCTAAGGCAAATGAGGACGCAAAGAGAGCAATGATGCGTTTTTTGTTGTTGCTGTTGTTGTTGTTTTAAGTTGAGGTCTAATTCTGTCACCAGGCTGGAGTGCAGTGACAAGGTCACAGTTCACCAGAACCTCAGTTTTCTGGACTCAGGTGACCCTCCCTCCTCAGTCTCGCAAGTAGCTGGGACCATAGGTGCATGCCACCACAGCTGGCTAATTTTTTCTTTCTTTTTATAGAGATGGGGATTTCTCACTATGTTGCCCAGACTGGTCGCGAACTCCTGGGTTCAAGCAATCATCCTGCCTCAGCCTCCAAAAGTGCTGGGATTACAGGCACATGCCACCGTGCCCAGCCAAGCTGTGTTTGTATTGTCTTTTATACATAATTGTAATCTTCCTTTAGAGATAGTAAAACAAAATATTAGAATGATTTAGATTGTTTCGCTGGGAGAAAACAGATAATATTCTGTTATTAATTTACAATGTCAATAAGGATAGAAGAGCATAAATCTTTTAAGCCCATGGTTTTTCTTTCTATTTATCAGTAAGAATTAGGCTTAAATGAGAGTAAAAGAGATTCATATGGTAAATGAATGAACAAACATCATTATTTTTATTCTTTTTTAAAAAACACTACTTATTTTCTTTAAAAAAACTTTTTTTTCTTTTTTTTAAAG
>NW_007047431.1:259218-268630 GCF_000164805.1 Carlito syrichta
TATCTCAATGTGGTTTTGATTTGCATTTCTCTGATGATGAGTGAGGCTGAGCATTTTTTCGTGTGCCTGTTGGCTGCCCATTTATCTTCTTTTGAGAAGTGTCTATTCATGTCTTTTGTCCACTTTTTAATGGGGTTGTTTGTTTTTTCCTTTCTGCACGTTTGAGTCCCTAGTAGATCCTAGATGTTAGGCCTTTGTCAGATATACAGTCAGCAAATATTTTTTCCCATTCTATGGGCTATCTCTCCACTCTCTTGATGGTTTCTTTTGATTTGCAGAAGCTTGTCAGTTTGATGAGGTCCTACTTGTCTATCTCATCTCTTATGATATGGGCACTTGGGTTTTTGATCAGGAGTTGGTTACCAGTTCCAATTTCCATAAGGGTGTCTCCTGTATTTTTTAAGATTCTTATAGTTTGAGGTTTTATGTTTGGGTCTTTGATTCATTTAGAGTTATTTTTTGTGTATGGTGATAGGTAGGGGTCCTGTTTCAATCTTGTGTGTGATCAGCCAGTTTTCCTGGCACCACTTACTGAATAGGCTCTCCTCTCCCCAGTGGTTGTTGTTGGAGCCTTTGTCAAAGATAAGTTGGTTGAGGAATTGAGGTTTTGCTTCTGGAATCTCTATCCTGTTCCATTGGTCCGTGTGCCTGTTCTTATACCCGTACCAGACTGTTTTGATTATTGTAGCCTTATAGTAAAGTTTGAAGTCTGTAAGTGTGATACCTCCTGCTTTGTTTCTATTTTTATTCTTAAGAATTGTTTTCTGACTAAGCGTAATGACTCACGTCTGTAATATCAGCACTTTGGGATGCTGAGGCTAGAGGTCAGGAGTTGAAGACTGGCCTGGGCAACGTAGGGAGACTTTGTTTCCACAAAAAATAAAGTAGCCGGGTCGGGAGACTGATGCAGGAGGATTGTTTAAACCCAGGAGTTTGAGGCTGCAACGGGCTGTGATTGTGCCACTGCCCTCCAGCCTGGGAGACAGAGTAAGATCCTGTCTTAAAAATAAATAAACAAATAAATAGCTTTCCTAATTACACAAGTAATGTATACCATGTAAACAGGAAAATATGGAAGAACATGAAAAGAGAATAAAGGCTGCTCAGATTCTAATAATCAAACTATTGCTTTAACATTTTTATATATTTCTTTCCTTCCATCTTTTCAATTTTGAGGAGGTAATACA
This sequence comes from Carlito syrichta, assembly GCF_000164805.1. Lineage (NCBI taxonomy): Eukaryota > Metazoa > Chordata > Mammalia > Primates > Tarsiidae > Carlito > Carlito syrichta. The sequence goes on from NW_007047431.1 coordinate 260,406, forward strand.
TTCACATGGTTCAAAATTAAAAACTAAAAAGAGCAAACTACAGTCACCTGGCCATGGAATTCTGCCACCTAGACACAAACAATGTACATTTCTTATGTATCTTTCCAAATCATTCCAGAGCTTGTGTGTATATAAAAACAAATACATGTATTTTTTTATTTGTTTTTCTAGAAATGATAACATATTATACACCCTGTTATGCAACTTTTAAAAAATTAACCATAGATCTTGGAAATCTTTTATATCAATCCACAAAAGGTGTTCTCATTTTTAAACTACTGCTTATTATCCTGTTGTATAGATAAATCATGATTTATCTGAGAAATTTCCTTTTTATGGATATTTATACTTTTCAAATTTTTGTAACTACAAATAATACTGCAGTAAATCACCCTATGCCTATGCCATTTTTCACTTGTGTGAGTATACTTTTTAGATAAATTTCTACTCAGTCAAAAACATAGTTTGATAGATATTGCCAAATTGTTCTCCAGAAAGGTTCTGGTCTTCTTTTCAACACATATTTTTTAAGCATTTATTCATTAAAAATATGTTTATTACTTTCCTTCCAGAGAAAAATGGCAAGATTGTGGAACCTCCCTCCCACTCACACTTTAATAAGTTAATTAGACAAAGAAACTGTGCACACACACAGAATGATCAGACTAGCGAGGAGCAAAGCTTTTCTCTATGAACTCTGAAAAGTGTTATCAGAGACAGAAGGTTGTGGGAATCAGTGGGCAAATCCTCAGCTGCTTACTTGGAAATAGTGCTCATCATGTCTCCATTCACTTACTCAACAAAGATTTATTGGGTGCCTGCTATGTGCTGGAATACCACACCTGATTTTGCAGATGCAAGAGTGAGAGAGAGAGAGAGAAAAAAAAAAAAAACAAAGCAAGAGGAAGGTGTTGAGACAAAATTCTAGTCTGTGACTAACAACTCCATGATGGAGTTGAGCAGAACTGTTGGTGATGGGCGGGTCACTAGGTGGCCCAGAAGGAAAGATGCAGACAGTTTCTCTAGAATGGGAATCTTCACGGCAGAGTACTAGTGAATCAACAAACACCAGACATAATGCTATCACATTGGTTTATTTTTCTCATGCTAGAAGGAAGGTAGGAGAAGAATTGGGGTATAATAAGACAGAACTATATCCAAACATTAAAAGAAAGTTTTGACAAAACAGAATGAAAAAAAGATGGAATGAAAATAAAATTAAAATTGCTGGGGACTCAGATGGTATGTAGAAAGTTTCGTGTGAAACCAATCTCCTCTGTTGTCCACACAAATAGTGCCTTAGCCTAAACTAGAAGAAACTCTACATTTTGCCCTTTTCTTTTTTCCTTATTTGGGCGGGAGAAAAGCTCAGGATGTGGCTGGTGAATAAAGAGTGGACAGCGAATACTCCCTCAGGGCTAATAGCTTCTGGTATTAGCAGAGGTTTAGCACCACCTGAATTAGAGTCTTAGTCAGGAAACAGAGGCTTTCCCCTTCACTAACACTCTTACCTCAACTGTGAGAACAGATAGAATTATATCTCATGAAGAGAAATAAACTCTGGTACAGCTCTTTAAACACAGCCAGAGATGTGAATGCAAAAACAAAAGTCTACCAAATCAACCCATTATTACTGTACTCAGGTCTGGGAACTCCCAATTCAGACAATAGAAAGGTGGAACACAGAATACAGAAATACCAAAGCCCACTCATAAATGAGACAAAACCATCAATCGCTTTGTTAAACAAGAACTCCAGTAGAGCTTTGGGCATTTATTCTTTTTACCATACAGATAAGAGCAGGAAAAAAAAAAAAATACCGACAATCTTCTACTGATTTGACAGAACAATCTTACAAGTATTCATGCTGTGTAAGAACACCAAAACGTCAAACATGACATTAAGAGCACATCGGATTATTGAGTAAGACAACTCATCAGAATTACAGGCCTCTTTGGAGATTACTTTTAAGGATATGGCAATGATTTCCAGGGTCTTTGTTTATACGTTCCTTCCAATGATACATTTATAAGACGAAAGAACAGAGCAAGTTAGTATAGTTACAAATATTTATATTTCTTGATGCCACATCAAATCAGATTCTTTGTACTTGTTTTATGACACAAGGATGTTTACTCCTGTGTGCCTGCGGAGGTAAAAGCACATTTCCTTCTTCTGTCTGTTAGACTCCTTTTGTTAATTATGAAGACTTGCTTTTTAAAAAGCCAATTCTGGAATTCTATTTGTAACTTATAGCAAAAATCAGGCCTTTAGAGCTCAATTTTATTCAGGGAAATGGAGAAAAAGATGAACATGGTTGTACTGAATCACAGTGAAATAAGCCTAAGCTTATTATAAAGGGAAGATACAAACTGAATCTTGATATGGAAAGAAGGAAGAAAGGAAGGAAGGAAGGAAGGTAAGAAAGAAAGAAGGAAGGAAAAGAGACTCCACCTGTAGTATAATAAAATGTAAAGACCCAGATATATAGCCAAATTGCTTTTCGACTAAGTAGCTTTTAAGACAAACTGTTTTATTCAGGAGAAACAGGGAGAATTTATAATAGGAAAAGATTCATTTCAACTGGTATGTTTAGCAATTTCAAATTTGTATGTACTTAATAATAGCTTTAAAATGGATGAGGGAAGAGAAATAGACAAACCCACACTTATAATATGGTTTTTAACATAACCACCCAGTAGTTAATAGAGCAAATGGGAAAACAATTTTTAAGAAAATATATAATTTAAACATTATGATCAATAAAACTTGACCTAATAAACATATATTAAATATTGCCTGTAACAAGCACATTCACTGAAATGTATTCTGGATTGTAAAGAAGACTCAACAAATGCCATAGGATTGAAATAATAAAAAGTTTGTTTTTATAACATAATACAATAAGTTAGAAATCAACAACAACAGAAAGATATCAAAAAGAACTTCATATATTTGGAAAACAATTAAATACACATCTAAATATCTCATGGATCGGAAAAGAAATCATGGTGGAATTTTTTTTTAAACTTTGAACTGAACAATAATAAAAATACTTTTTACCAAAACTTATGAGAGTTAACTAGAGTAACACTTAAAGGAAAATTATGTTCTTAGATGTATATATTATTTAAAAAGCTAAAAATTAATAAACTAAGAATATAATTTAAGAAAATAGAAAAAAACAACAAAAAATAAAAGCACAAAAATAAAAGCCTAAAGAAGGTGGAAGGAAGGACATGATAGAAATAAGCTAATGAAATAGAAATCATACAGTATGGAGACTCAATAAATCCAAAGTGATTCTTCAAAACATCTAACAAAATTGACAAACTTCTGGTGAGAAAAAAAATGGCAGTACAAATATACAAATAATCAACAGAGAAGAGAAAAAGGACATCATTATAAAATTTAAAAATATTAAACAAATAGTCACTATGACCAACTATATGTCAATAAATTTAAAAATATAGATAATATGAACACATTCTAGCAAAGTTCAACTTATACAAACTGTCTCAAGAAGGAATAGAAAAACAGAATTGTCCTAAAACCTGAATGGTCTTTCAATACAGTGGAAGAAATTGAATTAAGAAAAATTTTGGGCTTAGATGGCTTCACATTGAATTATGATAGTCAAGGAACAAATAATTTTGATCTAGTTTCATATTATGTACATACTCTTTTAGAGAACAGAAAAACAGAACATTACTCATCTCATTTTATGAGGTTAGCATAAACTTGAAACAAGAAAAAAAAATGGTAGGCCAGTATTACTCAAGAATATAGATACAAAAATTGTAAAACAAAAAAACTAGTAAACTGAATTTAGCAATATGTAAAAAGGATAAAGCACTGTGACTGTGGTAGCTAATCTCCAATGGTCCCCAATGATCCCTACATCCAGGTTGTTTCCTCCCACACTTTATCTGTGGGAATGGTGTTTGTGACCAATAGAATACAGTAGTGATGGTATGTCATTTCTGAGATTTGGTTATGAAAGCCATGGTGGCTTCTATCTTTATTGATCTCTCTCTCAGATCATACACCATGGAGGAAGCCAGCTGCTGTGTCATGAGCAGCACTGTAGAGAGGACCACATGATGAGATTGAGAGTAGATCCTCCAGTCCCGTCAAGCCTTCAAGTGACTGCAGAAATGGCTGACATCTTGACTTGAAATCTTATGTGAGACCTTGGGCTAGAATTACCCAGCTAAGACACTCTTGGGTTGCTGACCTACAGAAGTTTTGTAAGATAATGAGTACTTGTTATTTAAGCAGTTGAACTTTGGGATAACTTGTTATAAAGTAATAGATGACTAACACATACAATGACCAATTGTGTTTATTCCAAAAATAAAATGTTGGTTTATCATTAGAAAAATCAATGAATAAATTGTACCACATTAAAGAAAATAATTATATGGTTATCTCAATATCCATAGAAAAAGTGTTTGATAAAATTCAGAGTGCACTGATGATATTTTAAAAATTTAGCAAACAAAAAATGGAAGAAAATTTCCTTAAAAGCAATGAAAATGAACAAACTAAAGCCTCATGCAATAATCATGGATGAAAAAAAAATCAAAAGTTGGCAAAAAAAATATATAAATAGAAGAGAAGCAAGGAATTGGTCATCACATGCATCAGGATAGTGATGTTTATGGAAGTCGGTGGCTGATGTGATGTGTGAAAGGTTCATGGGGAGCTGCTAAACTCAAGAAATGGTTCTGTTCCTTGACCTGATAGAGGATTACACAGGTGTTTGTTTTCTGATTATTCTTTAAATAATATATATATATGGTTTATGCATGTTTCTCTATGGATGTTATCTGTCATGGTAAAATAAGTTAATGATGCAGAAAAATAACTTGTTAATATGCTATATTAACAGATTAAAGGTGAAAAACCATATTATCTCTATAGATGCAGGAAAAAGCATTAGATAAAATGAAAGCCTTTTTTGTTAAAAAAAAAAAAGAGCTAGTAAATTTAAAAAGAATATTCTTAAGCTGCTAAAAGATATACCAAAAAATCTATAGCAAATATCATATTTAATGATAAAACATAGGAAAAAATTCCTTTAAAATTAAACATGTGGGGCAAACTTTTTGGGCCCCCTCCTGCTGTGGGAGATTTTCTGTCCTCAATAAATCCTGCTCAAAAAAAAAAAAAAAAAAAAAAAAAAAATTAAATATGTGGAAAGAATGCCTTCTACTGTTGCTTGCCTTTCACCTTGAATGAGGTAACTAGCCTTGTGGTAAGACAAGGAAAAAAATGTATAAAATTGGAAAGAAAGTAAAACAAGGTAAAATGAACAACAACAACAAAAACCCTGACATTTGTCATAGAGGTTTACAAAGAAAACTTAAGAAGTATTAGAAGTCAAATTATTAGACTTAATAAATGAGTTCAATAAAATTATCCTATTTAGAATCAATTTTTTTAATCGATGACATATCTATACACCAACAACAAATGGAAACTTGAAACAAACAAAAAACACACAAAAGTACTTATGAATAAATATTAAAAACAGATGTGTAAGAACTTTATGACCTAAATAAATTTAGGAATAGGAAAACGTAGTAATATAATAATGTCAATTCTTCCTAAATTAATAAAATGCAATAAAATTATAATAAAAAGTGGTTTTGAAAGGTGATTGTAAAATTTATATGTGAAAAAGGGGCCCCAAATAGCCCTAGGAACCCCTCAGCATCAGTGTACCAGCTAGCATTGTTGTGAGAGGCTGTGTTCAGCTTCAGTTAATTTTTTTTTAAGATTATTTCAACTTGTTTGCCCATTTCATGATGAGTGATTTATGAGTGCACGTGCCCATATCCTGCTGAGTGTTCAGTTTTTGACTAAGAATGGCGTGACTCCTGTGCTCCACCCTCTTTATTTATACCATCTTGCCCTGAGAGACTGTTTTTTGTTTCCCCAGATGAAAAAAGTCCTCAAAGGGAAACATTCTGTTGATGTGGAGGAGGTGAAACAAAAAATGGCAGAAGCGCTAAAAGGCATTAAAGTTGACAAGTTCAAAAACTGTTTTGAGCAATGGAAAAAGCGTCTTGCAAGGTGTATTGCATCAAACAGAGAGTACTTTGAAGGCGAAGTTTAAACATGTAAGAATAAATACACAATTTTTAAAGAAATAAATTCCTTTTTTTGGGTCCCCCCCTTATATACATGAAAAAGACACACACATATAAGTTTGTATGTATATATAAATATGGGAATCTGTATATATAAATATGGAGGTATATATATCTTAATAAGTGAGTTCAATAAGGTTATCCTATTTTAAATCAAATATTTAAAAAATCAGGGACTTTTCTATATACTGCCAACAAATGGAAGCTTGGAATAAAAAAACCCAAAAAGAATATTTATGAATAAATTTTAAAAAGATATATTATGAATAAATATTTAAAAGATAATATTGAAAGAGATATATATGGTAAGTCCAAGATGTATAAGTTTGGCTGGTGAGAAAGCCAATGTTCCAATTCAAAGGCTGTCACACAGAAAGAGACTACATTGTAATGAAGCCTGAAGGCCTTCAGTTGGAGAATTCTCCCTTACTTGGGGTGGGTTGGTCTTTTTGTTCTATTCAGGCCTTCAGTTGATTAGATGAGGCCTGCCCACATTAGGGAGGGCAATCAGATTTACTCAAGATCATTGATTTAAATGTTAAACTCATCCAAAAACACCCTCACAGAAATGCCCAGAACAATGTTTGACCAACTATTGGGGTACTCCATGGCCCAGCCAAGTTGACACATAAAATTAGAGTTAAAGATATAAATGGGAACAATAAAACTTCAACATGCAGGAGAATATCTTTATGATCCTTAAGTAGGGAGAGATTTTTAAAATAAGATACAAAAAATACAAACCATAAGAAAACAAGTGATAAATTTTCTACATAGAAATAGGAAAAAATTAAAACTTCTATCTAGCAAGTGATTCCATATTTTTAAAAGGAGTGAAAAGACAAGCCACAGAAACTTATCAGCATCTGCTTCTGAAAAACCCAGCCTATGACATGATAATCTTTTTTTTTTTTTTTTTTTTAAAGGCAGGGTCTCCCTCTACCACCCAGGCTGGAGTCCAGTGGTGCCATCATGGTTCACTGCAAACTTGAGCTCCTGGGCTCAAGCAAACCTTCTTCCTCAGCCTCTTGAGTGGCTAGAACTACACATGTGCCACAACACCCTGTTTTTGCAGAGACAAGATCTTGCTATGTTCCCCAGGCTGGTCTCAAACTTCTGACCTCAAGCAATTCTCCTGCCTCGAACTCCCAAAGTTTTGGGATTATAGGTGAGAGGCACCAAATCCGACTAACATGATACTCTTTATATAAAGTTTTATGCAAAAACAATATACTGCATTTTCTATAGTAAATGTTTATAGAATATAACTCAGAATAGTAGTGGTATGTGAGGTAGGAGCTACATTTTGGGAGAAGTTGTCTAGGAACTTCAAAAATATCTGCAATACTTTATTCCTTAAACCAGAAGTGGCTGTGGGTATGTATTATATTATTCTTTGAACCTTTGTTATTTTTGAAATAACAATAAATAAATAAGTAGGAGAAATGAAACTGTCAGATATATGATCTCTTGGAAATCAATCAAAGAAAAAGTAAAAGCCATCATTTTGTATTTGATCACATCAGTATTAGATTTATAAATAAAATACCAATATCTATAAGCTGAATTTAAAGGCTTGAATGAACTAAATATTAATCAAATCACAAGTAATTGTATCATTCTGGCCTGCAGCCCTTTTAGACATTGAAAACTCACTGAAAAAATTTCTCTCCTATACAAATGAAATATGCTTCCATTGCCTCTAAAGTATGAGACCCAGAGATGTACTTTCTGCCAGCTATTAAGATCAGTTGAATTAAGAATTAATTTTTTCAAAATGAAGGATTTATATTTTGTCTATTAATCAAGCTTTTGAAGTTAGGCTTGCATATGCATTTTATCAGTCAACAGATATTAGATGCCTTTTCTATGTTAGGCACTATTTTCAGATGATACGGATAAGCTATGAACAAAAAATGCAAAGTGCTCTTAAATCATCAGCATGATTTAAGAGTACCATCTTACATCACCAAAATGTCTAATTGCTAATGTCTGATTCTGGCATATATTTCCATTTAAATAGTCAAGCTATTAGTGGTTCCATAGTAAGTACACTGTGTGTGTGTG
>NW_007047431.1:268685-271531 GCF_000164805.1 Carlito syrichta
GGAGCATCTCCTTAAAGATTGCACAGAAAATTAAGGAGTTAATTTCATTTCTGTTCGATGTTGTAATGAAATTTTTTCTTCCAGACTGTTCACACATGTCTTTTTCCCTAAATGCACCAAGGATTACAAATATAGAATCAAATGTTTCTGGTCATAAAAGTTAACTATCCAAATCTTTAACCACATTTAAATTTGTAAAAGGTCCAGGCAAGAAAAAAATTCACAAAACCAATATTTATTGAGGTAGAAACATAAATTATGACAAACCACCTAGACATCTTAACATAGAGCACAGTACTCCCAGTTTTATTAGATTCTTACTATTTCTCCTCCTATAGTTACCATAAGAAACATTTTTCATTTTAAGGGTTTTTTCCCTCCCAGTGTTTTCTTTATCTTTAAAAAGGCTGTAAAACTCAATCAAAGCTAAAATGTGGAGTCACTTGATATTTGAATCATGAACCAATACATTTAATTTTGGAAATAATGTCCCAGGAGTTTCAGGTTGACACACATAATTTGATCATTTAATATTCACAGATGGCATTAAAAAACTAAACATTTTAGTAAAACAACCCTTTGAATGGTTTGACAAACAAAAATTTAAATTGAGCTTTATACTTTTTTCTCTTAATTGCTAATGTAGTTAGATCCATGGCATTTTGTAATAATTTTTCATGTATATATTTGAAGTCATATTATAAATGTACCTATATTTATTTTTTGCTATTTTCCTATGTTATTTATACAACATATACTTATTGTGTGCCAATTATGTGTCACGTCTCTTCTAGTGCCTGGAGTGGGCAAAAACAAACATTATTTCTCTCTTCATTTAACTTCTAATCAAGTAGGAAAGAAAGACATTAATCAAATAATTACCAAACCAATAAAGCAGTGTGACTCACAAGAGCCAGGAGGGAGAACTGCAAGGTGCTAACCCAAGAGGGGGCATTTAATCCAGTCAGGGAAGGAGGTCAGGGTACGCTTCTTGGAGAAAGTAGCCCTTGGGTTGAGACCTGAGGGTGTTTGAAGTTAATTAGGTAAAGAAAGCAGGGAAGAGGATTCTGGGCAGAGGGTCCTAATGTATGATTAGGTCTTGTGGTTCTAAGGTCCCAGGAGAGGTTCTGCAAAACAAAGAATGAGCAGAAGCTTGAGCAAACTGAGACCTGGAAGGCAGGAAAGGGTCAGATTGTCAGGGCCATGGTAAGTCACAGTCAATAGTATGTCTTTCTTTTCTACTGTGTGCATTTGAGAATCCCTCTTCTGTTTGTGGTATGGAGAACATGTGAGAGACAGACTGGAGTGGGAGAACTGAAGACCTATCAGGAGGCGTGCCAATAATCTCTGAGTGAGGCATGATGGTAGGGGTGGTGTTAGTAACAAAGATAAACATAACTTCAAGTTGGAATTGACAGGACTTTATGATGTATTGATAGAAGAAATCTGGATTGGATTTGTGGACAAAGATACTAATAATGAAATATAATTAAGTATACAATTAAAGCTAGCAGTGAAATCATATTAGGACTACTTAGTACACATCAATCTTCATGGTAGAAGACTCACTGTCTATATTAGATAGCATTACTTCAGTAAAAATGACTTTGGCCTTATAGTTTGAATTCATATTTCTCTTTTTTTGTTTTGAGTTGGAGTCTCACTCTGTCTCCCAGACTGGAGTGCAGTGGCCGCTCCCGGCCACCGCAGCCTCGACCTGCTGGGCTCCGGCGATCCTTCGCCTCAGTCTTCCGAGTAGCCGGAACTACAGGCACACGTTACTATGTCCGGCTGATTTTTTTATTTATTGTAGAGATGAGGTCTCACCAAGTTGCCCAGGCGGGTCTCTGATTATTTAATAAGAAGACTTTTCTTTCTGGTAAGGAGTAGTACCTTCACACCCTTCCTGATGTTACAAGCTTAAATAAAGGTTTATACTTACTACAGTATTAATGCTATAAATTACCATTACTTTCTCACTGACTATAACTAGGTCAATAGATCTTTCTATTTTGATACCTCACTTTATAACACCTTGTATTGTTATCATTTTTACTATCAGAGTTATCCTAAAGTTTCAGTACTCTTGGGATATTGCACATGACTTGTGCTTTAATCAGATATTATTTTTTGTTCCAGTCTGTACTTCGTAACTCAAAGCCTAGCACCCTGAATAGTTCCTGTTATCAAAAATACTAAACAATACCACAGTCATTGGATGAAAGCCAGCTATGCAAGTGAACTAGACCGTATAACTGTAGGTATCTGACACACTCTAGACGTCTTGGGATAAAGCAGCCCTAGCTGTTGGTTATGCATAAGTCACCATGCTTTGTGCCATCTGATGCTGTTGCCTCACAATCAATTAGACCCTGACAATTTACAAACACTAGCCAGTAAGGACCCTTCATACTAGATTGGAATTAACCAGCCCAGTCAGGTTCTCGCTCACTGGGAACTTCTGTGCAAGATGCCCAGAGAACAGAAGTAGAGAGGAAGCAATAGAGAGAAGTTATGTCATGAATATAGTGAGTCACCAAAATAGGGAGCAATGGAAACCCATTTGGAGCACAGTCTCTGGGGTATTGAATACCAGGAATCACCAGTGGTCCAGGAAGCCCTTTACATCTTGACCAATACTCCAACTTTCCAGTAAGGCTAGACTATGCTAACATGTCTCTGGTTATTTCCAAGTTTCTCTATCATCTTTGTTCCTGCTGCTATAACAAAATACCACAGACTGGGTAATTTTTTTTTCAATATTTTTTATTATGATATTGTGGGGTACAGTTAAGGGTTAGGTATACAAATATGCTTCGTTCAGGCACCCTTGTTGATAAGAGATG